>NC_061527.1:3602500-3772500 GCF_022379125.1 Scophthalmus maximus
GTAAGGTCTTTTGTAAGAGATACACAAGACAAATCACTCCCCCCAAAAAATGGTATCTAGCCATGAAGGTTTTGGTTTTATTTCCTCATGTTTTGAAAAACCCATATCTAAAAAGCTGTGCTGCCAATAACATCGTAAAAACAGGCTTCCCGGAACACTTCCAAAAGAAAACGGTTCCCGAGCAGAGAACAACCCAACAGGGGCTGTCGTTTTTTGGATAAAGACGCGTTCAATGCTTAGTTACTTCAAACGAAAATGTTCCGACGCTTTGAAGCATCACGGATATTGTCAGGCTACATTCACTTGTTGTGTTTTATGGCAGAATGGAGGCACGCCAGGAAAACAAGTGGGTAGGAAACTGTGGGAGCCGCCGTGGGTAATGGGCGAACCACGGCACTCTGCATCTTACAGTTTCCTATTAAGCATTTTATAGTCGTTTCTCCTCTTGTCATTGCCCTTGTCCTTCTCCCACAGCAGCCGAGCAGCATCCCTCCTCCGCTCTTATTTGTATTATTTTGCCGCGCACGGATCTTAAGCATTTTCTGAGCGAGAGGTCAATCCCTATTCCTTTTTCAAACTCGATATTGGAGACAGGGGTTGAGGTTTTCCCGTGGCAGAGCTCAATTTAAAGATTGAGAAACCGACTCTTTGTGGATCTGTTTGTGTTTGGAATCCACAGTGCTCTTCTTTCATTTCACTGAAGAAAGGTGACATACACATACATTTATATGTTCAGCAGCTGAGCGTAGAAGTAGCCCGAGAGTCGAGGGATCACCAAAGTCAATAGGCCTCGTCCTCTGGGGGGAACACGGATATCTGCTGTACCAAATTTCATGGCAATCCATCAACTGCTCACGGTCCCAACCAGACGATCCTGGTTGAGGGGTTTCTTCACTCAGTCCTCAAGTGGTCTAAGATCCTCCTGCAATCTCGCCCCCCTTTTACGGCAAGAAGAGAATTTCCCAAATGTCCACAGTAAAACGCAATGTGAATCTTCGCGTTGCGTTACTCTTGCTGCCAGATCATTTATAATAAGATTAGATTAGATTCAACTTAAGTACTGAGACAACGGAAATGCAGTTCTTACCAGAAGTGCAAAAAAAAGCAGTAAATGCAGATAATATGTATAGTAAAATAGAATATAAATAGGATATGTGCAGTATGAACAGTATTGACAAGTATTGGCAGTATGAATACACTAAGGAAGATGAATAAAGTACAGTATAAACAGTATATTTACTTGGCAGAGCGAACACAACCCGAGAAGATCCGCCCATTGTCTTTCGGAAGTGGACTCGAGCGAATGACTGCATATTAGGGTTGAACGATTAATCGCTTAATTATCAGCGCTTGGCACAGCGTCACAGCGGCTACATGACAAGTGTACGGCCAACTATCAGTGAAAGAAGTGACGAACACAGAACCACACGAGAGTTGTTTGAGACTGTTACTCCGTATGAAAATGTCTCACGTGGCACCGTGAGGTGACCAACACCACGACTGCTAACAGAGAAAGAGCTCTCTCCCTTTCTCCTCTCCAACACATCTCGCTCTCTGTCAGTGTGTGTGTGTGCGCTCTAATTATAATTCGCAAATCAAATCGCAATCCCAATATCTGTTAAAAAAATCATAATTCGATTTTTTACCCAAATCGTTCAGCCCTACTGCATATTCCGTGACATTACTTGCGTCGTGTTCGGTTCCCACAGAAAACAATGATGTATCACACCGTAATTGTCTTCATGGCACAATCTAAGAAACTCTGTGGCTGTGAGGCGGCATGCGGGAATGTTAGAAGATCTACGGCAGCTCCACAACCATTTCCAGCATCTTCCTTATCATTTATTTTTCATGCTGTTGATGTTGTGCAACTTAACAGGCTGCAAATAACAGCGACCGGAGCTGAAGCCCTCCGGAACGCCGCATTGCCCCGCTGGCAATAGATCAAGCACCTGTATCCGCCTGCCACATCTGCGCTCCAACCTCCGTGGCTCTTATCTGGCCGACAGTTACAGATGACTGCGCGAATCCGGAGGCCGATGCAGATGATGAATGAATGACTCGGCTCCGCGTGTTACTTTTCTCTTCGCTCTTTCAGTCTTCAGATGAGCAGGACCGGGGGAGTTATTCTTAACCCACAACATCTCCGCAGCCCCGTCCAGTGGTTGAGAACACTCTGCTCTGATTAAATAAACCAGGAAGCATCACACGCACATAACATTCGCATTCTCGCTTAATTTCCTACACTTTCTTCTCCCTCTCTGGCGCTCATCTTTGTCACCGATTTCATGTTCTCTTTTCATTAGGGCCTGATACAAAGTGAGAAAGCCACGCAGGCCGGGGATCTGCAGAGCTGGCTGCTGCACCACTTTGCTGTCTTGATGAGAACCCGGAGAGGGGGAGCACATGGGGGAAACATTTTACACATTCTGTTTGCAGCAAAGGGGCCGGGCTCCCATGCACTTGACTCCCTTTGATTGTAATCCTATCTAGGCCAGCGCAAGACACTGGAGATTTCACTCCCCGAAATCTTCGTTTGCATGGATAAACAGGAGATGGGGTCCAACGGTATAGGAATTTCTTTACCTTTCAGCAAATTAAGTAAGTGCTGCTAGGAAAAAAACTTCTCACAGAAAAGTTATTGTTACTTTGTCGTTGCTGTCGGGCGTAATGCTGTTTTAAAGCAGTTTGCTTCTTCCTTCCTCCTAGAAAAAAAACCATCTTTGGATAAGTTGTTTGTTGTTGTGACGCAACGGCCAATAATGCCCTTGGAAGGAATTTAAATATACTTCTTCATGCACTGTTTTGATACGGCAAACACTCCTCTTCTTACACAGACGCTCTATAAACTATCAAAGCTAAGGCAAAATAAAAATAAATAAATACAGCAATTCTCACTCTTGAAGACACAATCATCATTTTTTTCCCCGTCCGGACAGTTGCGCCAAACTCTGCTGCAAAATGTATCTGTCAGACAGTTTGATTTAATTTGTTTGCAGTTTTTTTTTTTTTTTTCTCTTGGATCAAAACCGCAACAGTGTGAAATGAAAGTATGAATTATTCATAAATATACTCTTGAGGATCACAAAAGGCTTCTGTGGCTGGGGACCTGTGTCGCCTCACTGTTCCCTCTCTCATCGCCAGCATTAGAGCCTAGAACATCCCCCCCTGACATACTGATCTGGAACGGACAGTTTTTCTGACAGAAGCTTCCAGAAGTTCAAATATTCTCGGCAGAAGTCAGAAGACGCCACGGCAAGGGCCGGTCGCCGGTGGGTTTAAGCTAAGAGAGCTCGGAGACATGGCAGCAATACACAAACGGCGTCTTCCTTCCAGTCGACAGTCAAGTCAGTTGAAAAAGTAATGAGGAGACGAACACGTGCGAGTCAATCTCGCGCAGCGAGCGAGGATCACTGTAGCGTGGTTCCATCATCTATCATGCATATGCAGCCTTCGTGCGTAGGTTTATTGTTGTTGCAGTTTCTCTCTTTGCTCTCCCCTCCCTTCCCTCTTGAGGAGTCTTCCTGAGTGCCACTGCAATGACATTGTGTCATGTGACATGGTAGTTGTTCATCACATTTTGCCCTACTTATAGCAACGGCATATATAGTTACATAACATCCTAAAGAGCTCAGAATGACATCTAATCCAGTGTCACATTTAAAATCCCCTGGTGACGTCAATCGCGGTTCGGGGGGTTGAAATGTTTGTTTGTCTCGACGGCTGTTGGGATTGAGTCCTTCGCTAATCAGTTGAGTTTTCTTAAATTACACTTCATTTTAGAATCATGAGTAAATGTGGAAGATTGTCACCTGCTGTAATCAGAATTAATGACAGAATGGATTTGTTACGGCTGAAGGTTTGTGAGGAGTTTTCAAGTTGTGTCAATTATCTTACTTCTTTTGGAAGATAAATGTATTCAAAGTGCATATGGAAATTACCCAAAGACGTAGTCTAAAGTCGCCCTCCACTCAAAAAGGAGCTTTCACTTTCCTCTCCTGGAGAAGGAGATTTCTGTGTCACTTCTCTGTAATTTGAAATTCAAACGAATCCTGTTCAAGCTAGATTTGGTACTTCAGCAGTTAGCATCCACGAGAGGACGGCAGGTTTGTCAGCAGACAGCCGTAGCAGTTCGCGAAAGTTTTATGGCTGAATCTCGCCGATGTCGCCGCTCAGCCATCTTGTTGCGCACATTCTTCCGGTCAACCTAGCGCGAGCAGCTGTGGTGGGCGGGGCCTCTGTCATTTGCATTTTGTGAATATTCATAGTCTCAGAATTTCTCAATGAGGGGGAGAGAGAGGATGGTTTCCAGCCCCATTTCATAGGGTTTTTAAAACTTTTTGGGGGGGGTAAACAATGTTAAACAAAATATTAGGCATAGCAATTTTTTGAATATACTTTAAAGCAAGACTTGGGGGGGGGGTTCTTTAAGGTTTCCGTATCTCAATGCCATCGATATGTAGAATTGTTAAATACATTTTTTCCCCCATTTTCTTGTCAGCTGCATACTTTCTAACTGAAGGTGTATGCAGTTTCTTTCAGGGCAATGGTTTTGAGGGAGTTTGAGAAAAGCACTCTGAACTGAATCATGGACATTTGTGCAGCAAGGAGGGGGGGGGGGGACCAACAGTTCTGAGGCAGGAGCAGAGCAAATTTGCATGAAAGCAGGAGCTATTAGAGACAGACGGCAGGGTTGTCTGGGAAAGTGCTGCAAAATATGAATGTGAAATAAAGAAAAGGCGATCAACCTAGCATACATCGAGGGGCCATGAATGTGAGATGAGATGCCATTATGTTTTGTAGATGGTTTCAGAGCTAATTCAGTGTGGACCCAACCCACGGAGAGACAGACCAACATTCAAAATCCCGATGGTGCCATCACGAAATTTGAGATGCCCAACAGAGCCCCTTACAGTGAAACAAAATTTCTGCACCTGTATCTAGCTTATCTGCTGACCGACAATACTCATTCTATTTCAAATGTGTCCCATAATGCATCTTTAACATGCTCCGTCCCCCATGAGCCTTTTTGAGTGACAGCACCCTGGAGCGTAGACAAAGAAGAAGACAAAGCACATTTAAAAACTTTGGGCAGAATTTTAAAATGCATGCTGTAGAACTTTAGGCCAGTAGATGAAAGCCAAGTTGAGACGGGGGGGAATGAATCATGATCGCTGGAAGAGATGAGGGTGGAAAACAACTCAATAGCATATCGACACAATCCTTTAATGTCTCTCGGCATACAAACCAGAGCTGCAGCCCCGGGGGGCGGGGGGGTGGCCCCGCTCCCTGCTGAGGCCCCGTGTCAAATGGGACGCCTTGACATTTTCAGTGTCCGTCTTTTACCTTGTTCACATGTGGCATTAACATGCATCTTGGGTGATCCGATCTCGAGTGGACCGCTCCAAATACGTCAGTACACACCTGGCATTAGAATGAGACTACGCTTACGTGACCACCGGTGATCTTACTTCCCTGCTCGATATGCAAATTTAACACGTACATTTTTTTTTTTTTTAAAGACCAAATGATGCTGCTTTAAGCCAGACTGACTATGAGAGACAGGTGTGTTGTTGGTCCATGTGTGTATGTGTCTTTCTATAGTGCCCGCCAATTTTGGTTCAAACCCATCGTGGTGAGGAGATATTGACATTGTGAGGACATTTTGGACGGTCCTTACAATGTCAATGGCTGTTTGAGGGTTTTAGTGTTGAGGTTAGAATTTGCGCCCACCTACACCTGCAACCATGCACCGCTTGGGCGGACCATCTGTCAATCACGCAGTATCCACGCTACAGTACTTTCATTTTCCAAAATGAAAATCACATCGTATTTGACAATGACTTGAAACTAGCAGCTGAGACCATAAACTCTTCAGGAAAAGGTTTACTGACGTTATGAATCAAGTGAGAACTAGAGTCACTTTCTCATAGACTTCTATAGAAACAACCAGTAGAGTCGCCCTCTGCTGGCGATTCCCAATGATACAGACTTCAGGCACTTCTGCATTGGCTTAATTTTCCATACCCGGTGACTGTGTCAATTTTTTCATACAGTCTATGTACTGTAATGTTATGAATTATTTATCATTAATGTTATAATATACTGAAGATCAAGAGTCACGGCTGTTTGGGGCTTATTCTGAGCACTGTTGCTCATCAAAGCTTTCTGTGTCACACGTTAAACCGGGGAGGTTGCCACCACATCTTTTCAATGCCTTAATCTGAAGTCGTGGATTAATTGTCTACAACTATTTTAGCTGTTTGAGTGGCCTAATTCTTGAGCTACTTTAATTGTTGCCGTGCTTCAATAGAACTTGCTTTTCCCTCGTCATTCTCACTGTGTAACACAGTTAAGTTGAAGTAAAGTAAAGGAGGTTTGTAGCAGAGGACGGTGAAAACATTTGAGCCAAAGTGAAATATGATGCAAAATTATGCCGGAGTCAAACGTCTGTAATCAGGAACGGTCTATCAGCAGAGGCGAAGCCGTTCCGCCTCTTCTCACCTCTTCTGTTTCCAAACTCCTTTAAGTGTTTTTAATTCTGACTCACTTTGTTTCCTTCAATTCGTTAAGTTTTCCACCATGAGGAAAAAGCCCAAAAGCCAAACTCCTGTGATATGGTTAAAACTGTAATGTCATCTTCATTGTCCTTTAAGGTTAAAGAGCCACTTAGGATAATATCTGTTATACTACAAATCTACATATTTGGTGTCGCAGCGAGTCAAGTGTTAAATGTGTCCAATTTAAGAAACAAAAACTAATTGATCGGTAGAATAAATCAAAAGCTCATTATGCACAGAGCACTGAACACCGCACTGAGCTGGGAAATTAGTTGTGCAGTTTAGTCACCCGCTTGCAAGCGCACAGTAACAATTCGTGGGGAAAAAGACATCTGCAGTCGGGAAACACTAAACGCGTCTTTCCCCCCCAGACATAATACGTCCCTGTTGATTTCACCGTGTGGGGGTGACTTCTCATCAATATTGCAGCGTTCAAAAGTTTAATATCACAACTAATAGCCACATCATTGAAGGCTTTTTGGGGGGCTGAACTTCAAGGTTCCTGCTGTGATGCACAATTTGGGGAGATTGTTTTTAACTCCTTATTCATTCACCTCGTCTTTCCACACAGATACACGTGTAGGTTTTATCCTTTACAGCCACAGTGTGTAATATTTAGAAGGACTTATTCACAGAAATTGAATATATTGTCCATAACTGTGTGTTCATATATTTATAATCACCTGCAACAAAGAACCAATGTTTTTCGTCAACTCTGAATTGACATGAGTCCTCATGTAACTCGAGTTGAGTTACATGAGGTGGACCCGACCTCCGTGTTTGCTACATCGACCTCCATGTTTGCTACATCGTGTTGAATACGGTTGTTGCACAAAACGGTCAAGAATACGTTGCATTAACGTTGAATTTTCAGCGCTATCGGAAATGGAGTTAGCAGTGCGCCACCATCAAGTGTCCCCTGCCGGGCACTCAGTTGGTCAGGTTTGCAACTTTTCCACCGGATGCTGCCAGAAAATGATAAAAATGAAACACTGGGTCTTTAAGGTATAGTTTATTCAATCATTGATCACTTTTTAGGAAAGTCATATTTTTTTGAAGTGGGGTTTTGTAGTTTTTAGGCAATATCAAATAAAACTGAATTCTGCAACTATCCATCAGCTGACTTGATGGGTACATCCTAGGGTTGCTTTCCACTGCTTTGACTTTTGGGAAGCAAATATGATTTTAGAAGAAGTAAACAAGGACAGATAAAAAGAAACTGCACCTAAATAGGTGAAATTATGGATTCACCGGGTCGAACAGACAGCTCTTTCTCAGTGGCTGCCTCCGACGTCGATTCAACACATTTAATCAGCCAAACATGCTGCTAATAAAGGCAAATATATGTGCAGACGTTATCGGACATACCACAAAATCTTAAGGATCCCACAGGCAACTGCCAGCTCGGTATATATCAGGGCCGTTGGCTGCAGTCACTAAGTTAACCCTTGGTATAAAAAGAACTTCTTTCCCCAAACACATTGGACTTAGTTTCCAGACATCTACTTTTAAGTCTGCACTTCACCAGCCACGGGACAGTCCATCCAAAATTGTACTTTTTTTTTTTTTTGATATGCAGAGGACACGTCCTTGCAAATAGTCTGTGCAACAATGACGTGGCTTTAATTTAAAATTAAGCGACGTGAAGAGCTCTGCTTGAAGAGATATCAGTGTTTGAATGAGAACGCCTGATTTTTGCTGAAGACAGAAAAATGTAGCTATCATCTCAGGAGGATTTAAGAGCACACTGGCCCTCCACTCCTTCAACGCAAGTAAATGACCTTTTTCTTTTCTTTTTTTCATATAATATGGAGGAGGCCTGCTCATTGTACGCAATTTCATTGAAAATGCGGCATGGTATTATTACGAGACAATTGGGTCTGAGCTGAATTCGCGTAAGGTTATCAGGCGAGCCGAAAACTCAGCAGTTCCATTTCGAACATTAATCATTGTGATTATTCCTCAACAAAAGATTTTGGGCTGAAGGCAAGGTGGTGTGGTGGGGGGCTTTGCCTCTCATTAGCCAAGGAGAAACGATTTCCGCTCTGTTGGAAAGAAATGAAAACCAAAAAAAAAAATCCCTTCTCCTTTTGGTGAACCTGCATGAATGTCTGGACCGTGGAAACGGAGGAACAGCAATGGTTCTCCTGCCAAAAGCCCACATTTGTTTCGGCGGCACAACATTGAGCTGGTGATTTCTGTCCATCTGTTTCCCGGCACAGGCCGATATTCCAGCTAATCACCATGACTGCTATAATCAGCGCCTGTCGTTCAGTAAGGCCTGATCTGCTGAACTCCACACAAAGGCAAGAACTGTGTGTTCCGTCGGCCCAAAGCACGAATTGTGGATGGCGTGGGAATCATTTTTTAAGAAACAACAGCAGCAGCAGCACTGTTACTCTTGGGCCTAATTACGTCTTCTTTCTCGTTGTGTGTTGCACAGCACAAGCAGATTTATACAAATGAATGTGCTCACATTTCAATATTCATGAATTAAAAACAGCATATTGGGAATTTAGTCCTGCTGACGGTGTTTTATCATATGGAAATTACATAGACGCATACACAGGGATTTATAGGTTGTGAGGTAAGAAATATTTTAGCTATATGGAGGGAAACAATGTGTTATATTCTACATTATAGGACAGTTAAAATGTGACTATGCTGCATTCATTTTTAATGAATGTATCTTTAGATACACCTCACTCATAGTTAGCCATAGTAGTATGCTGGTGCAGATGCTCTAACAACTACTTTCCCTGTTGGTTACACGGACATTTAAATTTAGACGAGTGTACGAGAGAACGGAACCGAGAACGGATCACAGCATCTACGGGCTTAACGATGTCCTATTTGTTTGCCAAGTGTGGCTAACGATAGCAGTGCTAGCACCAAAAGCCTGTTTTCAAATTTGTTTGCAAAGATGGACGACAGCTCCCCAAAGTGAGGCCAAAATATCCTGATCGCCCCCTGGTAGCTGGCAGCAACATAACGGGATAGGACGTGGACCAAACTAAAAAGTCAAAGTGTAAGTTCAATAAGTTTTTGGATGTAATTGATGATGTAAGAAATTGTTCAAGTGTTTGTTTCTCCAGGAAGTTTGGTTTTGATTAGAAATTCGATGCTGTAAAATTGGGATGAAAACTCACGATTGACGAAAGCGTGTGTCAGCCAGACTTCGATGCCAAGATGGCCGCACCTGTATCCAGGATATTTTGGCTTCATGTTTATACGTCAGGAGGAAGGAGATGCGTCGTCCGTGTTCATATGGACTCTACGCCTGAGCTGAATGCTGTATTGTCTAGATCGGAAAAAAAATTGCTAATCCTCACTGGTTTTATACAAAGTCTTGTGTTCTTCTTTCCTCTTTGCGGGTTTTACGACATCGCTCAGGAGGCAAGGTGGTCATGTAGCGATCAGAAGGGTACTGGTTCTGATGCTGCGTTGACACCACTAGCGAAATGATAACGATCTATTACAATGTCTTTGCAAAGACGTGAGTAGACGGGGATTTCCTGTAACTCGCGCCGGGCGACGCAAATAAAGGGGAGACCCGGAATTCAAATCTTTAAACTTGAGCAATGTTTCAATGCGATGCGGTGAAAGACAAGTAGCCTTGAGATTCTCCCGCAGTCACTGATGTCCGCTTTTGAAAGAGAACAGGTCAATATTCGCGGGTTGTGTTTACTCGGCCGTCACGGAAATTCTCTATTGGTGTGGACGCAGCACGAGTCTGCTGTAGTGTCTTTGACACTGAACGCCTCGCTGCTCCTGATGCTGCGGCATCGGTGTGTGACATGGATGGTTGAATGAGACAAACATTGTAAAGCGCTCCTTGAGTGGTCATCTAGAAAAAGTGCTATATAAATGCAGTCCAGTTACAAAATGATATTACAAAGTATTAATGCATTGACGTCGTCTTTCTGACACTGAAATCCTGACGAAAAGCCGACGAAAGGGAAAGGAAGACTCAGACTATGGGAGAAATAAACCAATCAATCGTATCTTGATGGAACTGTCCCCACCTCATATTTCAAATGGAGACAGACCGTTCAGATGTCTGAGGGGGAAAATAAAGGCTCTCAAAGAGAACGGGAATGTTTTTTTGATAGACAGGGTCTTATTCTCTTTCTAATATCCGCTGCCTGACAGCACACATTACGTTATTGTTCCTTCCCGTATCTGTCATTCCGATCGCTCCTCCTGTCAAATTTTAATCCCCCCTCTTTTCTGTCACAGGACAACTAAATGGCTTCCTCCCCGTGGGTTTGATGTCACTGCTGCCCTTTAGAAACGGAGCAAAACTTCCCCAACGAGTGCTGCTGACATGTCTGGGCTTTGCAGAGGCCTATCGTCTTTCATCGCTTTTATATTCCTGAACACTGGCTACATTGTATTATACACAACACTGTTTTGGACTGATATTCATTAATTAAGCATTTTTTATGCGGTTTGAAGCTCAGATAACTGCCACTAGGACATCAAGAAACGTTTTCTGCTTTTTTCTTTGCCTATTTTTCCATTAGAGAAAACTAAAATGCTGCCGATTGGCTGAAACGTCATATTGTACTTTGATCTGTTCTGCTTTTCAGCCAATCAGCATTTCCACAGCATTTTTAGGAAATTCAATTTTGTATTTTATAGTATTTTGTGTTATTTTTGCAGTATTCTCGCAATTTAATATACATTCAGTTTGATATTCGCCAACTTCACGTTTAGTAAATGGGGATCATTTGTTGGGTTGAAATGTTTTCTGCACAACCATACGGAACCAAAAGCAGATTCCAGCAGCAGCCGGACTGTGGGGTCATTACAGAATCTGGACCCAGATCTGGATCTGGTTAGCGACAGGTGTGAACACTTTGTCATATCAATAATTGAATGTTGGCAGGCTGAAGACAGCAAAGCCTTTCAGCCACTCTGTCACTTTGACGTTACAATAGCGAGCTAATTACAGTGTCCCACATGATTAGCATTCTGTTATGTACATTTGCATATTTTGCACTGCAACTATACTAGTGAAATGGTCGTTTTTACTTATATATATTTATATACAGTATATACTTATAATAAATCAGATAATCATATTTATTACCCTACCTACCAAATATACCCATATTCAATAATCTAAAACAAAATGAAAATATATTCTACTATACTTCTGCACCGTGTCCACTGATAAAACGACTCGCCCACTTTTTTTAGGTGTTCATAATACTAGTGCACACAATGTACTGGAACTAGTGTGTAGTTTCACGCATATAAGTGTGTGTGTGTGTGTGTGTGTTTTGTTAATGTAGAGATATTGTTTTGCCTTGCACAACAAAATGGGCTCACTCTACCTTATTGTTGGCATTTTAGGGTTAATTAAAAACCCATTAAATCAATACCTTAACCTAAAAGGTTTTTTTATTAGTTCTTCATTGGCATTAGTTCAGTCTCACTATATGTAAAATACTGCATTTCTATGCTTCGCTGGGAAAGTCACTTGTGTTTCTCTTCTTTCCTCCAACTGTGAGCTGTTTGGCAGGTGCAATCAGCATATGTTGTCCTTCCATCTGGCGTTGGATAATATCACACCAATATTGCTTTCCTCAGAACGACTGCCTGCCGCGAGTGTCGTGCAGGAATCCTTCCACTTTCTGGAAAGTTTACTTTTTCATTTTTTTCACAAAAAAAGGAAGAAATGTTAATTTAGCCCATCAATCGCTTTGCTCTGCTCCAACGTTACCAAACCCTTTTCCTGCACACGGAAGATAATGTCAGCTGTCACGGCAGTAAAAAGAAAATAAACTGCCACCCAAAAAATTGGAAATGTCAGGGTTTTGTTTTTTTTGCAGGACACCAGCGAAGATGAGTGGATCTGTTTGTAATCTTCTTTCGTGCCGTTATTCATCGGCACAGTTCTGCGGCTTGAAAGAAATTTGCGAGTTATTAACTCTGCTCGCGGAGAAATTAATGTGTCCTAACTCGGGGAAACGCGAAGCCATTAGAGAAGTATTATATAAAAAGAAAAAAAATCACAGTTTAATCCTCTCCGCTGATGTAATCAGTCGAACGGCACACATCCGAGGTCTGATGCTGGAGTCGGGCCCGTCTCCAAAGTACACTCAAGGCTCTGGACCTCTGAGGCCAGCCCGGCCCGGGCAGCTGTGTGTTCTGCACTTGGTGCCAGATGCTCTGAGCTCAGCACACGGTGTCCCTGGATAACACTGGATAAGGAGGATTGATTTGGTCCAAGCGCACTGCACTACACTACAGTACAGCACTTAGCATTATTCAGATGAAAAAAACCAAACAACCCTTCCCTCATATTAGAAAATTTGAGCTGCGCCCCGTGACCCCGTCCAGTGTTACGAAACTTGGCAAGTCCACGGTCTCTGGCAAGGCCACCGAATTTCTGTGCAGCCTGGAAACCAGTGGAAAAATTTTATTTTTTGTTCTTCCTAGAGTTGTTGCCATCAAGCACAGTGTTACAACCGTAAGTGGTTGTTCGGCCTTCTCCATCCATTTGCACATGTTCTTATTCCCCCGTCTTTTTGTTGGTGAGGTTCAGAATTTGAGGTGGGATTAAAAGGTGAATATCTCAGAATTTGTAAAAAAAAAAAAAAAAAAGGGCTAAGGAAATGTGATTTATGAATGGAAGCAAGTTTCTGTGATGAAAAGAAAAAATACGTGAAAACAAGTGAAATATTTAGTTTGATGTATAGCGAGTCAAAATCACAGTGAGCCTAGAGTTGATCTATTTAAGAAAAAAATGGTATGATATAATTTTGATTTATAACTTAACTTCATTTATAACCTAAATAACTTAATACACGTATTATGAGATAATGAGACAAAATGTAGTCAATACTTTGACCTAAGAGTGTCAACCGTTTCGTCCAATAATTTAGATTTACTGAACTTAACTTTGTAAAAGGTATATCAAAACGCTGATTATTTCATGAATTTGAATTAAGAAGATGAAATCTCTTAAATGTGACTTCCTGTCTTATAATTTATTCACATATCTATTTAAAATACTGTACCTTTCCAAATATAATGCATATGGATTTTTCTGTCATGTTTCACAAAAGCTATAGTTCCTTTTATTGGATTCATTCCCAACTTCTCGTCCTTTTCACAGTAAGTTATATAACAGTACATTTTCCTGTAAAACTCTCAATATGTAAATTCTCAGCATATGTGTTTGCATCAGAGTTTGCACCTGAAAGACATTTTTCAGCTGAACAACTGCCAGGTATGAAATCACGACTTGCAAACAACCTATCAGCGCCGCTTTAGCAAATATGCAAATGAGCTGTGGAGAATCGGCGCCGCCGCCGCCGCCCCGGATATTTCAATTAGCTTCATTGTCTCTCGTGTTACATTTGTCATCGTAAACGGCGCCATATGCTCGTGCCACTTCATGCAAGTTGGGGGAGAGATTACGAGCAGATGATTTAGCAGTTGTGGCCGCTCGTTCACAGCGACGCCGATGCCTGGCTGGTGTCAAGTGAAATGAAGCCAGGCACTCGTACGCGTCGAGGGCACCGCTTCCTTCCCCTCTGATTAACTCAACATTTAGCCGTGATATAATCGGCTCGGTGGCAAAGTGACCGTGGGGCTTGAATACATTTGTTACCAACGCCTTTGATCAGACTCAGCGGCGCGCTGGCATCCCGGGCCTTCCCTCGACACGGCGGGCTGTCGGCCTTGTTCGGTTCAGTTGGGAAGAGGCGGGAGATGCAACGGAGGCTAAATAGCGTGACGGCCCTTTAAGGTGGTACACATCAAACTTTTTTACTTCCTTTAACAGTACTCACTGTGAATTACTGGTTTTCCTTCTGTAGTATAAGTTGAATTCTTTGCATTGTCTACATCCAGGTACCCTCCGATTTGTACAGAGCCCCAGAGAAGACAAAAGACAGATGTACTTTTGCGAGACCTCGCAAAAAACCTTCAATGTGCTCCCGGGTCAGTTCAGCTCACACCCGCGGGAGAGGTCTATCGAGTTTTAATTCTGAGATTGGCCTCAAATGTAAAGACGTTAAAAGGGGCAGCAAGTGATTCAATACACGATTTTGTAAAAACCCGCGGATATTTTCTCACCGTCCGCCAGCTGACGCGTTTGTGTGTGCAGCGGGGAAAAAAATCCGACTGTTTGGCTCGGACCAGCCTCATCGAAAAAAGATTACATCCAAAGTCAATTGAATCATGGATGGAGATCTCTCACTCCATGTCCATTCCAGGGCTCCTGAGATTTGTGATACACTAAAAGGAAACAACTTAGGAAACAACTAAAAGGAAACTCCATCCTCAGACCTTCAATTTGGAGGAAAAACTTCCTGTATAGATTTGGAATCGGAGCCACATTAAAAAGTATTAGGGGAAGTATGACACAAGTATCTGAGCGTTTGGATTAAAACGTGAATGTTATAGTTGGAAAATAAATGAATCAACTGATACAATCTGTCATCCCACCACCACGCTGCCAGCTGTTGGTGGGCTTGTCCCCCGGGTTAAATTATCATAGAGGTCCAGTCACGGGGCAAGTGAACTATGGTGGTGGGAAAATTAGGGCATCTGCGAGCAGCAGGGGTTGAAACTGTCAACTGCTGTGGTGGGACATGCACTGTGGTCGTCAGGCCTGCTCCATCTCCCACTCCAGCAGAAGCTCGCTCACACACACACACACACACACACACACACACACACACACACGCGCGCACAAACACAACGCCCCCCTCCCCTCCCACTGCTCTGCAAATCAGCAGATCTGTAACCTGTCGCCGGTGATGGATAGAGGGCGTCTGCAGCCGTGGCTCCCACCACGGGCACAGATGGATGATAGTGGGCTGTTAAAAGTGCTTCCTGCGCCACAGCGGCCGCCACAGTCGAGGCGAAGCGCCGGTGGCGAACGTTCTGTGTTTTTGTTTTTTTTATTCCGCGAAAAAGAAAACCCCCGAACGTCCTCGAGTGAGCGACTGAGTGATGGAGTAGAGTTTGTGATCAAGTTACTCCGACGGTCCGGTCGGCCCGTTTCTATCATCAGAACCTTTTGGTGGTTTTTGTTGTTGTTGCTGCACCTTGTGATAAATCGAGCAACTTTTTGGGAGAAACCTTAGCTGCTCTCCATGAAAGACTCTTCACTGTTTGCAAACACCTACTGCAACCCTGAACTTCTCTAGACATTATACCCGCAGGTAGGTGTGTGTGTGTGTGTGTGTGTGTGTGTGTGTGTGTGTGTGTGTGTGTGTGTGTGTGTGTGTGTGTGTGTGTGTGTGTGTGTGTGTGTGTGTGTGTGTGTGTGTGTGTGTGTGTGTGTGTGTGTGTGTGTGTGTGTGTGTGTGTGTGTGTGTGGACGCAAATGTCAGAATCGGTTGAACCGGACATTAAACAGACTTCACCCTGCACAGCCTTGTACAGAGTTCGTGTAATGTCAGACTGAGTCAACGTACAAACAGGTGAAGGGCCGAAAGCAGCCGACGCGAAGGGTAGAAGGGAATATACGATGCAGTGACGTGGTAGATATGATAACTGGCCTTCTGAAAGTTTTACAACTTTATCATCAATTTTGCATATTGACCATATCTCATATATTGGGGTTTGACCTGAACTTGCCTCAATGCTATTTGGGGCTGTATAAGCATTGAGCACCAACTCGGACATAAACACAATGGCTGCAACTAAAGACTATTTTCATTATAGATGAATCTGTCGAAATATTTTCTTAATTTTTCTTAATTGTTAGTTGTTTGGTCCATAGTTGGCGATTAATTTAGAAGTAGATTTCCAATCGATTAACTGTTGCAGCTCTAATTTACACAATTATGCCGCCAAGAATAAGTGTTTTTGAAGTGATTTTACTATATTACTACTAACCACTTTTGCAACCGCTGGTCGTGACGTGTCAAACCGCACCACAGGGCTCCGTCACTGTCCATGTCATTCACTTTAATTCACTTTTTCGTACCGCGCCACATCGAGTAAATTGCATAGCTAATCGCGGGGGCTAATTGAGAAGTATTTAGAATTAATTAGAAACTGTTCTCTCTCTGATGATGGAAAGAAATTGGCTCAATTATGTACTCTTTTTTAAATTAATTGCACCACTTAGCCTCCGTGAGAAGTCAATAAAAAGAAAATGGATCCTGGCAACTTATCAGTTTTTGCCTAAAATTAAACTCGATTTGTTATTGTCAATATATAAACATACAGATCTATTTTTTTATCTTCTAAAATAACTCATGCCTACCTTTTTCCTTTGGAAACATGTCAATGAAATAATTTTTATATACACTACACATATGTGTTCTTCTCATGGACATAGTCTGGCATTTCCTTTGTAGTTCCACCAATGGTGGAACATAACTCTCAATAATAATAATAATCATAACCCCCTGCTCCTATAACACCTCCAACACCCCAACACAACTCTCACTTACTGTGCACGTCTTCATCAAGCGTTAATGTAAATAAAATCTGACTGGGCTTCTTTTGCAGAGTTGATTCTTGACCTCCCTCCTCGCTGCTCTAAATCCTGTTATGAAGCTGTCACAGATATTAGACCCCGTAATTACCCGGGGTGGGGGGGGGCGATCATGAACAAACATTGAAAAGAACATAAACCATTAGATGCGCTGCTGCAGTGTAACGCCACTGAGTCGCGTGGTTTCGGCAGGGAGCTCAGTTGCCGGCTTCCTGCAGAGTTGAGCATGTGCTCATGATTGTGCAGTGCTACTGTAATGATCTCATATACACACACACACACTGTATATGTGCAAACAGTGTGTGTGTGTGTGTGTGTGCCTGTGTGTGTGTTCAGGTCGCATGTTCGTCTCCATGTCAACAGGGGTTTTCTCCATGTTCCAGCCACAGTCCAAAGACATGCAACTGTACTCGGTTGCCCGAAGGTCGGAGTGTGAACAGCAGTTTGTCTCCACAAAGCTGTTTTCAGACAGGAATTCCGTAAAAGCTATAGATTATTTTAGCAATCAAGTATTCTACCGATTATTCCATCGATTGAATCGAGTAATCGGACAGGAAATACTTTTGCTTAATTGAGAGGAGCAATAGTAAATGTAAAAGAGAGTGGTTTCCTTTTCAGAAAAAGATACATTTTTATTGCTTAAATTGCATAAAATGAATATTATCTGTATCTTTACTGATTTACTTGCCTGACACAATTTCTCGCACCTTTGCATATGTGTAAATTAATGTTAACTTACCCCGTGTCAGGTCCGCTCCGTATGTTTTCTGCTGTGCTACAGTGATAGTACAACGTTAAGTTACATTGATTAAACGAAGCTTCGAGGCAAATCATTTTGCACCGATGATTTTTGGTAATCAAATTGTTCGATCTATTCGAGGAATCGTTTCAAGCCTAGTTCGGACATTTTCTGGAGTTTGCCGTCCACATATGACGAACGCAGCAGGAGATTGTCCCGAGTCAGACGCCGTCCACACCAACGGGAAAACTTCCTGTTGAGTCGAGCGCTTTTTTGTATACGGTCATCAACACGCCTACTCGCTCGCTGCGAATTATCCAGAGGTTTCCCAGAAGTATTCTCAGGTGGGAACACTCAGAAGTTTTACAGACATTTTACTGGAGGGCTGGCAGGAAAAAAAATCTGAAGCAACCTGCCTCGTTAACATCTTGACCATCTCAGAGGCAGCAGCTTTTGGAAACACTATCTGGTACTTTAGTCCCCGCACATACACACAATTTAATCGTCCATGTTTGAGTCAGTGGTTCTCATGAATTGGAATGAGGTAAGAATGATGTTGTTTAAACTGGACGTTTAATGTGGCTCCACAATCGTTTCCTTGTATATGCAACCGGGAGGAATAACATCAGTTGAAGCTCGAGCAGCAGGATTCTTCTTCAAAAAGAAAAGAAAAAAGAAAAAAAAAATCACAATTTACATTCTGCTGCCTTCTTTATGGGAGAAGTAGGCAAAAAGGAAAAAACAGGAATGAGAGATACAGCCTCCTCGGCTCTGCTAGTTGCCTCGGGGGCAGTTTCTTTACCCGTCTGCTGAATTTTACACAAATGCAGTGCACTGCAGCAGGTAACAGCTCTCATCATGGACAGTTTCACACGAGGTGAGTTGTGTGAGGTGTCGCATGGGCTGAGGCGACGGGGAACACCGGAGGAGCAGTTCGGAGAGGAAAGGGTAGTTGGTAGCGAGCAGCTGAGCTCAAGTGGTGGAGAAATTGTGCTTTTATGCAAGTTGGTCTTACAACAAAACTCCAGTCTTAGTTTGCCTCTACTTCTCTGATTACATTTGCCTTTGTGCGAATAAATGCGTCAGACTTACTGTACGTACCCAGATTCCCAATTCCTTGAGTTTTGTTTTGGCTACTTGGCAACACCTGCATGTATTTGTTTCAGGAGAGACCTTCAGCTAAATAATCACCAGCTGTCACTAGCCCCATATGTGTCTGAAGTAGAGCTGCAACAGTTAATCGATTAGTAATCGACTTCTATATTAATCACCAACTATTTTGATAATTGATTAATCGGTTTCAAGTAGTTTTTATGATTCTCTGATTTCAGCTTCTTAAATGTGAATATGTTCTGGTTTCTTTGCTCCTCTGTGACAGTGAACTGAATATCTTTAGTGTGTGGACAAAACAAATACATAATCTTGAGGTTTGGGGAAACATGATCGACATTTTTCACCATTTTATGACATTTTATTTACCAAACAACAAATCGATTAATCGTTAATGAAAATAATCGTCAGTTGCAGCCCAAGTCTGAAGCATGGACTGTAAATTAAAAATGGATGTCGATTAACTGAGTGACTGCAGGGACAACTATTCTGGCACAACTTATCAGTTTATGTTTTTTAATCAATATAAAAATGTTCTTGTATGGATTCAACAAATAAGACATACATATATATGTATATTTGTTGGGTCTGTTTCACCCATAGCTTCCAGTTCTTCATGCTAAGTCAACGCTCAGCGAGAGAGTGCAACTGTTGTAGTAACTGCAGTGGAACTGTCAGTACTTTGCCCTCGAGGCTCATGATTCAGCGGAGACACACTGAGGGAAACAGCACCACCACGGCTACATTAACCTCCCAGCTTCTGTGAGTCACTGTCCAGCGGCATAAGTCGTCTGTCACATCCCATGGAAGGCTCTCAGTCACCAGTGGGAACGGCAGCGACGCCAAGCACTTTGGGCTGTAAATGACTAAGAAAAATAACAATTGCCGTACTTTTCACAAGAAATAAAGATAAATGATGAAATCATCTCATCAGATGTTGAGTATGCCAATATTTGGATTTTATTTGCTGTGGTCTAAGTTGGTCTAAGACACTCGGGACTGGACAGGAAGTCTTTTTCACCAATACAATTCCATATTTCATCAAACCCTTGCGTCCCCAGTTTTCACTCGTGGTGTTCCATAGTGAGAAAAAATACACTGACATGGAAAGTTAGTTTGACTCTGTGGCCAGGTGAACCATAGTGGAGCAACCTGCTGTCCTGTCCAATCCTGTCCACCCGCTGGAAATGTTACAAGACAGCAAGACATGTTACTTAAGAAGTAACAAGTGCAAAGAGCAAACTTCCCGAGGAGAGGAAAAAAAAAAATTCTAAATACAGGAATTTATGGAGCTCAGCTGTCTGACCCATATGAACTTTATCTTGGCAGGCTGACAAGCGAAGGCCCGACAAAGCCAGTATTGACCCAACCTGCAACCCGTTCTCCGGGGAGTTCCATCACCAGGACATCCTGTTCCCTCAGATGACAGGCCACAGAAAATCTGCTATTCCTTTCCTGCAGCGTGGCCGGTGCTGCATCACAAAAAGGTAAAAGGACGGGAAGCGAAGAAACATTTCATACACACACGAGTGTCAGTGATGTAAATGTTTGTATGGGTTTCTGTAAAAGTAAAGTCAATTTAGTAGAAATATCTCAAGGACGTTCCACCAATTTTAATGTAGGCCTACTGGAAGTAGTAGTTGGAGTAGTTTGTAATGTCTGTATAGTATCAAATCAAATCAAATATATTTATAGAGCACATTTAAAAACAACAACAGTTGGCCAAAGTGCTGTACATTAAAAATATCCCAAAACGATGATGGCATGTACAGAAAAGTCTCATTCCCCAAAATGTCTTTAACTAAAAGTGCACAGTGCAACTGTGTTGTGTCAAAAAGAAAAAGGGAAAATAAAGAAATATTGTGGCTGAAATACCAGTTTCAGCAGATGTTGAGTATTAAGCAAACTGGAAGAACAAGAACACACGTCTCTCCAGAAATAAGCCGTTTTGTTGTAAATACATCAGTTTCAGTGGATGAAATAAGTATGATTTTTATGTGATTTCACTCAAGCAGACACACACACACACACACTCGGTAGCATTGCATCAAACCAGGGTAAGGAGAGCTCGAGGCTGAGTGATTGACAGCTGGCTCCAAATCGATCCTTGTAGAAATCTTGAAACCTTTTCATTCAGCGATGGATGATTTGACAGCTCGGTTCAGAGTTACAGAGGTTGTTCAGTTGCTCTTATAAACCGAAGGTCATAGTCCTTAATGAACACACACACACACACACACACACGCAAATAAAAAAGGATTTTTAAATCAAACACCCAAATTTCGCCCCTCGTATCTAAGAAGTCAAACTTTCAAGTGAATATTGTATGAAGCCGTTTTATGCTCAGACTTTAAAAAGAACCAACTGAAGTGAGGATGAATCAGTTGCTAAAGACAAGTCTCTTATACTTTTTGCGTCGATCTGTCTTGTTTAAAGGTGTCCGAGTTTTCTCTGACGTCTGATCTTGATAAAAGCAGATGGAGGTGAAAGAGCTGAATTCCTTGGTAAAAAGTGTTTCCTCAATTATTTAATATTTTACTGGTATATTTTTTTTTTGCCAAGTTTGAGATCTGGAACATGGCCATAAAATGGGTGCATCATTCAAGCGGGCCTCTGTGTTTGTTTTCTCCATTTCTGTCAGGAGTCATTAGTCTTCATTTTATTCTCCTCTCCTGGTGCCTCAGAGCAAAAAGGCCCAGGAACCGTTCCCTCCACAGTTTGTCACCATAGACTGCATGTAAAGATGGACGTAGTCACCCAGTCCGGAAAATGAAGCCAGTGGACGAGCTCTCGGTCAGACCACACCCCCAATACTACGTCCGGTTGCAAAAAAACCCCAAGATGGCGGTGGTCAAAATGCGAAAAACTCAAGGCCTCAAAATGGCAGCTCACAAAAACCAATGGTTGACATCAGTCTTACTGCCCTATGTTCCTTTCTTTCCTCCGAGAAACATGGTTGTGTTGACACCGTGGATCGTCACATAATGCTACAGTAGTATTTAGCAGGGAGGCCTTAATCGCCTTTAAGCGATTGTGGAGAAAGCTTGTTTCTCTCTTTGTTGTTGTTGTGATTTTTCTGCTCTGACCAGGCCGAACTCCCATATGGGAGATATGGGAGTTCGATGCACTGACCACTAGGCCAAAAAAAGAGCCACCCGCCAGCACGTCTCTGGAGGTGTCGACGAGCGATGTTTACAAACTGCACTCGCATTGTTGTTTTTAAATTTTCGATTTACAGAGCCAGGGCTGAGCCGAAAAACCCCAAAATGTTTCTGTGTACACAAAACCGACAGCTACCGAACCGCGAGGAAATATTCGCAGATTTTTACAAAACGTGTATTGCTTTAGAAATCGCTTACTCGTATCTTTCAAGCAGAGTAGAACTGATAGATGTAGGAGGTAAAATCTACCCGTGGTGTCTCTACTAAAGGAAGCATTATTTGTCCTTTTTTTCAGCTATTGTATATAAATGACTTGCAGGCAGCTTATTCCATGTCCCTTTATTTTTGTATGTGGTTGATTCAGCTTTGTTGCTGGAAACTGGGGAGTGCTGAAAGAAACAGTTGGATTATCACTTTGTAAAAAAGGCTCCAAAGCATACAAAAAATAAGCCAAGTAATCCCTTAGCCCTCAGGCAAATCTGAATGGATTGTTTGTTGAACAAGACATAAACCAAGGGACCTGTCCAGTCTCCAACGTATTGAATTCCCACACAAAATTAAATCTGCCCATTTAATAAATAACAAAAAAACTAAACTAAACAAAAACTTAAAATGTTGAGCTGGTGGGTAAATTAACATAGTAACACATCTTAACATGTGAGGTTTATATTTTCTTCATGACTGTATGAGTTCGATTTTTGAATAATGTATGGGATGTGTGCACACGGATAGACATCTGGTTCATTCATTTCAGCCTCAGCAGTATTCAGAGATTTGCCACTAAAAGGTTTAAATATTTAAATAGAATCAATCTGGTCAATTATGAGGTTTCATAAGAAAAAGAAAGGAAAACTTTTAACACCAACATACAAAAAATGTATCAGATCTTCCTAATGAAAAAAAATAGAGATACTAAATAAATAAGCTACTTTTTTTGAAGCAATTTCTGATTCATCATTTACAATATTTTTTGTGAATTCAAAAACTGATTATATGACAGTTTTCTGATCTGCTGCCAGTATGGTTATGTTTGGGCACAAAAACTATCAGGTAATGGTTTGAAGAAACGATTGTGATCACAATTGAAAGAACATTTTGTGGAAAATTAAACACTAACGTGGAACCAAACAGTGGAGCCATGTCAAAGTCAGACACTATGTGTGCCCAATCAGCAAACTTTAATTTGTTACCCCATAACTTATAACTCATTTATAATGTACTTGCATCATGATGCTCGATGGAAAGTATTTTTAATGTTAAAATGTTGACTTCATTATCTCCTCAGAGAATTCCCTAGTGTTTTTGTTGTTGCTGTTTGCAGTTTACAGATGCAAATTCCAACAAAATGCCCTGCAGGAATTGCATAACGCCACCATCATGGGAGTAGCATTTTTTTAATTATCTTTTGTGAGAAGCATTGGAGGACTACATCTGTAATTGTATTCTGTAAATCGCCTTCTCGTGTTGCATAATTATGAATAAATTGAATCTTGAAGGCCATGTCTTAAGTTAAACACACTGGTCCCCACTTAAACTCAGTTGAATTACAAGGAAATAAGGTGAGTTTACTGTTTAGTTATTTGAATATTAAGATTGTAAAGTTACATGATATCGCACAACACGGCATCATCTGTAAAAAAGCTAATAAAATAAAAGATCACAGCAAATATATTCTGACAAAGATGTCAATTAAAAATGGTCACATTTAGCTGGAGGTGCTGAATATAAATTTACCAAATTGCATTTGTCAAATAATATGTGTGGGGACACAAGAAGTTAAACCAAAACTCATTATTTATTCAAAAACCAACAAAACAATTTGAACAAACCAAAATGCATGAGGTTAGATTATAGAATGTATTACAAAAAGTGAAGTCAAAAAAAATCTTGATCACCACCTATGTTCAAGTGTTCATGTTTACGTTTATGATACGTTTGGGTTTAATTAGTTATTTGATGCTATAGAAATTTGGTAAAATGTCATGGTTGACAACTGAGACTGGCTTGTGATTGGTGGAGGGCGTGTACTGGTGTGACCTTGATGACACGGTTCCGCCCTACGGATATTTTGACTTCATTTTTTAGAACAGCTTCATTTACTTTTCATGGGTTAGACAGTTAGTGAGTCATGTTGGTGCTAATGTGTCAATGAGAACATGTTTTTAAAGTCTGCTTCTGAAGACTTAATAGCTCTTTAAAAAAAAAAACACATTCATTTTGAGCAGATCTCCACTTCATATTCACTTAAACAGGATGTCAAACTCAATCTACATCAAGTAGCAACGCGGTCTTTGGCGGTTTGCCTACTTCTCCTGAAGGGCAATTTAAAGCTGTCATGGCCGGTGAGATGCTCCTTGTACCTGTGTGATTCCTTAAGGGGAAGAAAAGAAAAGAAAAAAAATCCAAATTAGCCATGTTTACAAATCAAAGGCTGTCAAGGTGATTAATTACCACCTCCATTCCCAGATAATACCATGTGACATGTGCCCTCTCCCTTCCTCTGCGGTGGTGGCAGAGATCACACGTCTTCTTGATTAATTAAAAGAGCCCCATGGGTTAACATTTGCACACAAAAAAAACCCTTTTAAAGCCAGGATTTTAATATTTAAACCTTGTCCTTGAGACACGCACACACACAGACACACACACACACACACACAGGTCCAGGAAGATTGTAGGGAAAGACAGCCAAAAGATGCAGGGGTGAGGTGTTGTGTCAGATCTGACAGCGGTCTGCAGGCGCTGCATTAGAGCCTGACAGGACACAACGGCTAATGATATCACTTTCATCCTCTCACCTGAGGTAAAGCTTTGAGAAAAGTGAAATAATGACTTCCTCTCTTAAAATATGAGACTAGATAAGATAAAATAAGAACCATCTCTAAAGCAGATATGTCTTATGTCTTATATTTGTCATTGTCAGCTAATCACTCTTTGATTTGCACTGCTCTTCTACTACTAATTATTGTAAAACGAAAGCCAGTGAAAGGTCACAAAGTAAGTAGAATTATTCTGTCACTTTTTCCAGAAATCAAGATCACACAAATTTGAAATGACACTCCATCTGGTAAAAAAGAATTCACACTTGGTGTGCCGAGTAGTAGACAGTCAGACGTCTCAGACGAGGTTGTTCACTTGACGATGCTCCTAGTTACTTACTTTGCCATATCTGCAGTTGAAAATACTTTTACACACTTGTGTGTTATGATTGTCCACACAGGCCAGTAAGGTCGAATCGCTATAGTGACAGCCCTACTCAAGAACTATTACAAAAGGGTTATCTTGAGATAACTCTACTTAAAAGGGAATATCTGTAGGCTTTCCAACTTGGGTCCTTTTGTGTCCCCAGTGTGAACCTTGGGGGAGGAGGCGGGGTTTATGACGTACACTATACAGCCAGCCACCAGGGGGCGATCAAGACGTTTGAGCTTCACTTTTGTCGTCCACCTTTATACACAGTCTACGGTTGCACTTTAAAGACACTTGAACCAACTGCTAATGTCCCAAGCAGTAGTTGAGAGGGCCCATATGTATATATACCCTAAAACTATACATGTGTTATGTTAATCTACCCTTTTTAGTTTAGCATACTTTTATTTACATTCAAGTATTACTGTTGTCCACATTTACTCAATGTATATTTTGCGCCGCATGGTGGTATTTCATTTACCTGTTGTTATGACATGACGTATGTGTGGAAACGACAATAAATCTTCTTCTTTTTTTGGACAGTGACATGCTCTCATGTTCACTGGTAATAGTTCTTAGTTTACTCCGTAATGAGCAGTAAATTGAAATTTCATAGACGTATTCATTATCTACTTTCGTGTCATCACTGACAAGAGTGGAGTTGCATGTCAAGTAATTTTGCATCTATTAAAATGGGGCTAATTGCAGTGTGGAGTTGTTAGCAGAAAGTAGTGTGCTTGCTACTTTGAACTACTTCTGTTTCATTGTGGAAATTTGAGGGAACTATATAGTGCATATATATTACACACGTTCTTCAAAACTTGAATACCACGGTGATCAGTGAATACAGAGGCACCAAAGTGTTTTTTGTTGGGTTAAAGTTGGTCATTTCAAGCATGCATGCACAAAGTTGAGGCATGTGCGCTCAGCTTCCCAACTGCAGGTAGTTATTATCCATTAAGTGCCATTAAACAAGCCAACAGTTCACATGAACTGCTGATTTATTGGTAAACCCCAAGATTTACTGAGAATGCCGCATCGCTCACCAACCCCACTTTGGGCGCGCCGATATTAAAAATACAATTACCATATTTCATCGCTTATGACAAGCCTTTGAAAGCGCTGATAAAGCGTGACTGCATCATTATTTCCACCCTGACAAGCAGTCTAATATATTCTACAGCAGCAGAATTTCATTTGATATGTCATGACACACTGCATTGCTCTCTGGGTGCCTCTAAAACGAGCGTCAGAACTCGAGTAATCTCTCAGCGTAATGCAATCACGCAAACATGTCAACGCCGGGCGTTTAGCCCACTGCAGCCACAAAACACTATTTATTCCTCAATTTTGTGATCCCCTCTTAAATGCAATCCCAAAGATATTCTTCCAATAATGAACTTTTCTTCGTGTGTGCAAAGTTTGTTTGCCGCACAATCAGAAAATTAAAAAGCTCTACTAATTTGTCTTATGTAAAATAGCCCATATGGGTGGTGTGGGATTATGTAATGATATTGTTCTTTGCTCAGAGGATTAAAGCACAGTCACAGCTTTGAATATAAACAATTTGCACATCTTAAAATGTAATTAGTCATTAAGATATTTCCTCTGTGTCGCTGCCTCAGCCTTTTGTAGTAGGATGCAGTCTGTTCCATCCCGATAGCAGCTTCATTATGAAAAAGAAAAACCACTCTCGTATATAACAGCGCTTTGATGTTTCACATCAACACAACTGAGGTAGTCCAGCCACAGGAGCACTTTCCTTTATATGCATGAAAACTCACAGCACTCTAATTAACTAAACCGTACTATGTACAAAGCCTTGTATTTCCTGAAAAATTGTACGGAGGTGTTTTCTTAACTACAGGTTTTTTTTCCATCTGTAAACAGCATCACGCTACTCTGAATATATGTTGGTTTTTATTTGATGTTTGGTGCTGAGGTACCTGGCTTTTATCAGGTTTACACCTACAGGTTCTGTTGGAACAAAAATTGCCTTAATAAACACACACACACACAAACACACACACACGGTCACACTTGTCTCTCTATAGTTGTGAGGACACTCATTGACATAATGAATTCCCTAGCCCCTTACCCTTACCTTAACTATTGTTCAACTTGTTTTTGATATTTATTGCTCCCCTGTATGCAACAATCCTTCTATTTACAGCAGCAATAGCTCATAAATGTCCGCTGTTTGAAACCAGAGAGTGTGATTTTGTTGAAAAGCTGAACAAATGACAGCATCTGCCAAGTGTTGATGGAATCACTGGCTTTCGACCAGCAAGACGTTTGTATGGAGTTGTTTATCAGCCAAAAGCATCACATGATGACATCAACAGTACTCACAGTAATCGCATAAATATTGACTATACAACATTTTTCATCAGCGCTTTTATTTAAAACATTTTTTTTATTGAATTGTGGGGACACTGGAGCACCAAGAAAAAACACAAAGGCGCATAATGACAACATACAGTATATCACCTCTTCACACGCATATTTCCAAACTATAAAACTATTACTTAAATTCTAATTCTTTTTACAATGCTTTGGTTTGAGGTTCTTAAAAAATTTCTTCCACCCTTTCAGTTCTTTCCTCTTTTTTGTTGAGCATTGCTCTTCTTCGGATTTATGCTTTGAGACCCCTGATTCATCTGAGACGTCTGATTCATGGTTTGAGACCCTTGATTCATCTAGGACGTGTGATTCATGGTTTGAGATGTCTGATTCATGGTTTGAAACCTCGTGGTCTGAAACATCTGATTCATGGTCTGAGACCTTGTGGTCTGAAACGTCTGATTCATGGTCTGAGAACTCTTGGTCTGAAACGTCTGATTCTTGGTCTGAGACCTCGTGGTCTGAGATGTCTGATTCATGGTCTGAGACCTGGTTGTCTGAGACGTCTGACGCATGGTCTGAGACATTGTGGTCTGGGACCCTGTGGTCTGGGACCTGTGGCTTGTGGTCTTGGACCTGTAGCTTGTGGTCTTGGACCTGTGGCTCATGGTCTGGGACCTGTAGTTTGCGTTCTGGGACCTGTGGGTCATGGTCTGGGACCAGTAGCTTGTGGCCTGGGACCTGTGTTTCATTGTCTGAGGACCAACAGTCAGACCACAAATCACTTTGACCAAGACCCTCTGGCTTTTGATCTGAGATCTTGAGGCCTGGAACATGTGGTTCATCATCTGAGGACCAACAATCAGACCACAAATCACTTTGACCAAGACCATCTGGCTTGTGATCTGCGACCCCCTGCTCTGTTACCTGTGGCTTATGGTCTGGGACCTGTGGCTCATGGTCTAGGACCTGTGGCTCATGATCTAGGACCTGTGGCTTGTAATCTGGGACCTGTGTTTCATCATCTGAGGACCAACGATCAGACCACAAATCACTTTCACCAAGACCATCTGGCTTGTGATCTGAGACCCCCTGTTCTGTGACCTGTGGCTTATGGTCTGGGACCCATGGCTCATGGTCTGGGACCTGTGGCTCATGGTCTAGGACTTGTGGCTTGTGGTCTTGGACCTGTGGCTTGTGGTCTGGGACCTGTGGCTCATGATCTAGGACTTCTGGCTTTTGGTCTGGGACCTGTGTTTCATTATCTGAGGACCAACGATCAGACCACAAATCACTTTCACCAAGGACAGCTGGCTTGTGATCTGAGACCCCCTGCTCTGTGACCTGTTGCTTATGGACTCGGACCTGTGTTTCATCATCTGAGGACCAACGATCAGACCACAAATCACTTTCACCAAGACCATCTGGCTTGTGATCTGAGACCCCCTGTTCGGTGACCTGTTGCTTATCGGCTCGGACCTGTGGTTCATCGTCTGAGGACCATGGATCAGTCCATGAATTACTTTGGCCAAGGGCCTCTGGCTTGTTATCTGAGACCTTGTGGTCTGGGACATGTGGTTCATTATTTGTGGACCATGAATCAGACCACGAATCACTTTCACCAAGAGTCTCTGGCGAATTATCTGAGACCTTGTGGTCTGGGACCCATAGCCTGTGATCTCGGACCTGCAGCTCGGGACTTGAGACCTTGTGGTCATCGAACATATAGCCCTGTACTTTGTACTCTGAGATCTTTTGGTCATGCTGTGAGATTTTTTGTTCATGCCTTAAGATCTTTTGTTTATACTTTGAGATCGTTGGGTCCTTCTGCAAGATTACTTGTTCATACTCCGAGATCTTTTGTTCATGCTGTGAGATTGTTTGTTTATGCCGTGAGATCTTATGTTTATACTTTGAGATCATTGGGTCCTTCTGCAAGATTACTTGTTCATATTCCAAGATCTTTCCTTCGTGCTGTGAAATCTTTCCTTTGTTCTGTGGGATTAGATGCTCATACTCTGAGATCTTTCGTTCATGCTGTGAGATTGTTTGCTCATTCTGTGAGATTATTCGTTGACACGCCGAGATCTTTTCTTCATGCTGTGAGAGCTTTCGTTCATGCTGTGAGATTGTTTGTTCATTCTGTGAGATTACTCGCTCATACTCCGAGATATTTTCTTCATACTTTGAGATAGTTCGGTCCTTCTGTGGGATTACTTGTTCATATTCCGAGATCTTTTCTTTATGCTGTGAGATCTTTCGTTTATACTTTGAGATTGTTCGGTCCTTCTGTAAGATTATTTTTTGATGCTCTGAGATTTTTTGTTCATGCTGTGAGATCCTTAGGTCCTTCTGTGAGATTGCTTGTTCATACTCCAATATCTTTTCTTCAGGCTGTGAGATCTTTCGTTCATGCTGTGAGATTGTTCGTTCATTCTGTGAGATTACTTGTTCATACTCCGAGATCTTTTCTTCAAGCTGTGACATCTTTCGTTGATGCTGTGAGATTATTCGTTCATTCTGTGAGATTACTTCTTCATATTCTGAGATCTTTTCTTCATGCCGTGAGATCTTTCGTTTATAATTTGCGATTGTTCTGTCCTTCTGTGAGATTACTTGTTCAAACTCCAAGATCTTTTCTTCATGCTGTAAGAGAGTTCGTTCATGCTGTGAGATTACTTGTTCATACTCCGAATTATTTTGTTCATACTTAGAGATCGTTGGGTCCTTCTCCATGATCTTTTCTTCATACTCCGAGATCTTTTCTTCATACTGTGAGATTGTTTGTTCCATCTTTGAGACTAATTGTTCATACTCTGAGATCTTTTCTTCATATTTTGAGATCGTTGGGTCCTTGTCTGAGATTACTTCTTTATGTTGTGAGATCTTTCGTTCTTGCTGTGAGATTGTTTGGTTCATCTGTGAGATTACTGCTTCATACTCCGAGGTCTTTTGTTCATACTTAGAGATCCTTGGGTCCTTCACCGAGATCTTTTCTTCATACTCCGAGATCTTTTCTTCGTGCTGTGAGATCTTTCGTTCATGCTGTGAGATCTTTTGTTCATTCTGTGAGATTACTTGTTCATACGCCGAGATCTTTTCTTCATGCTGTGAGATTGTTTGGTCCTTCTGTGAGATTATTTGCTCATACTCCGAGATCTTTTGTTCATAATTTGAGATTGTTTGTTCATTCTCTGGTGTAGTTCCATTGGATTTTTGTACATTCTCCTCCAGTTTCAGCAGGAAGGTATTCTGCCTTTCAGAGGCCTTCAGCTTCTGTTGGGTCTTGCAATCCTGTATCTCTCTAACCTTAGTGTTGAGCCACTGAATTGTTTTGAACTGTTCTTTGTTGACAGTATCCTTCTGAGCTATTTCTTCCTTAAACCCTTCAAAGCACATCCTAAGCTGCTTTAAGACATCACTCAAGACCTGGCACGCAGCAGATCCAACCAGATGTGCTGATGTTTGGGGCACCTGAATTTGATCTTCTTGAATCTTCACAGTAACTTTCTCTACGCTCTTGGCCATGTCTTTTTCGGTCAAATCTGTGAAAGTCAAGCTCTCTCTGCAGCTCTTTGTAAATTGTTGTATTTCAGTAATCAAATCCCTGTTCTCCCTCTCCAAGGCAACTGAAGCTGCAGACTTGTTCTGCTCCCTCTGGAGCTGCTCTTTGAGGTCCTGAATTTCTTTTTGAAAGTCCTTAACCAGGTTGAAGTAAGTAGGATGGTTCTCAAGAGGCAGATTGTTTTCAGTGCGAAACTGAAGTTTAAGTCGTTTGAGTTCGTTTTTCAGATCATTCCATTGTGAGATCTTCTGTCTGAGACCACTTTCTGAGATCTTTAGTTCACAATCTGAAATCGCGTCATTAAACTTAGTTTGCAGTTTCCACAGTTCCTGGTGAAGTAAATTCTCCCTTTTAAAGGCCTCCAGCCGCATCAGGTTTGCAGAGTCCTGCATCTGCCCAATGCCCAAGATGAGGCACAGAATTGTTTTGGACTGCTCTTGAATAATGTCTTTCTTATGAGCTATTTCACTCCGAAAAGTCTCTACCAGACTTCTCAAATCTCTTTCCACTGCCATCTCTGGGAAGTTGGGAAAGTATCCTTCAGCTGCAGCCGTGCGCCGCATATTTATTTGCCGAAGAGCAAGAATTCCTCAAGAAATTGATTGTACAGTCATCTAAGCTGGAAGCTTTAAAGGCCTTGCCTAAGGGCCCACACTGGGATGACCTGGAATCAAACCCCGACCTTCTATACAAAAGTCAGCGGTGTAACCCACTAAGCTGTACCAGCTCCCGCTGCTCTTTTAGTTTTTTTATTTTCAAATGTGGTCAAGTAACTTAGTGTCTCACCTCTTTTTTGTTTAAAACTGTGTCTGCTATAACTCAATTGGGATTCTGAGAGAATTCCCTTCCCGTTATATGCGATGGGATCAAAGATCAAAAGGAGTGTGTTGTGTGTATGTGTGTGCCTTTGATCATGGCATCAACTGGGATGACATCATAAAATAACTCGTCATTCTTCTTCCAAAACATCGCACAGGTATCAGTTTTAGAAACAATAATCTTCTTTACTTTTGAACCCTGAAAATAAACACAAATTTTATAATATAAAGTCTTCTTTTTAACCAGGTTACCAACTTTCAACCCACCAACCCACACACACACAAAAAACATTTCCAGCCTCACAGAAACCGTCATTTCTGTGTCAGTCTAGTCCTTTACTCTGGCTTCTACATTGTGGTGTTTGTGGTATCATCCTCTTACATTTTAAAAATGAAAACTGGAATAATGTCTCCTTTATCCAGTCTCATGTCTCACATGAGAAATTCAGAAATCACTCCGGAGGACAATTTTGACTGGAGGACCACTTCACTGCCACGTGACACTTCTTCAGTCTGATTGTAACAATCAAGCAGAACTGGCAACCTGAACCCCGACAGGCTGCCTTTCTCTATGACCACGGATCTGCACATACGCCAAAACACACGTGGTGATAAATATGTGATAGATTGCACTGCCATTTGCCGTTTGAGATGTTTGAATTATCATACTGCATCTGGGTGAAATGTGGGTTATTTTCTGACGATGAGCTTGAAAGATTTGACAAACCATTTGGCTTATTATTACAAAATGTAGAGCATCTTTTTGGAACATGTTGTGAGCAGTCTTAAATTTTTTAACAAAATTAAATTAAATGGAGATACAACAGTGGGCACATTCTTGAAAATGGAGAATCAACAATATAAAAGAATCCTGTCTCGCGTTATTGAGCCACCACAGTGGAGCTAAATGTTTGTGTCAATAATTGATTGTGTACACCCAGCACAGTGCGGATCAATATAATGTTCTGCCAGACCTGCTGTGTAAGGTAACTGATGACTGACCTGCTTTCCTGAAGCAAATTGCAAACTCTTATTTATTATTAATCAACTGATTTCATTTGTTCTCCGTCTTTTGTGCTTCTGATGCATCATTCACCAGGCGACCTGGTTTGTAAAAAAAATGCTCCTGGAAGCATAAAATCCTGTGAAGAGAAGTATCTTAAAGGTCATTGACTGACTTTGAAATTGAAATCAATTAAAACATGCTGAATTGGTGCTTCATTCTTTCTTTCTTTTTTTGCCTCTGGGGGAGAAACAACACCAACGCAGCACTGTTTTTCAAAAGATGTAATACAATCTGCATTACCAGCATTCAGTTTGTAATCTCTCCTCTAAAACTAAAATTCATGACTCAAAATAAGCTCCGAACACTGGCCACAATTAAGAAACCCCCTCACAACACAGTGATAAAATCTGCAATTGTAGGTGTACACTTCCACACACAAAATCCACGGGTGCCGGGTGAGTGGCCTTACTTTTGTTACTTGTGTGTGAAACCAAAGACCCACACTTTTGAATATAACTATGCATTATCACTGTAAACAGTGAGCTAAACTTGACAGGATTGGCAACGTAACTAAAGCGGCATGGGCTCAGACTGCAGGTGATTGAAAAAATCCTCACCGATTTTGAAATTGGGTTGTGTCACTTATTGGAGGAGAATTGTTGCAGATATTCTCCTCTCTAACCTCAAACATGCACACACTTCACATCGCAGGATATTATTAAGATTATCGTTCGGAGTGACGCACCATTTCACGTCACCTCTCACATGATTTCATGAGGAAAAAAGGTGCAAACAAAAGAACAGACAAGATGGAGACTGTCCTACTGCTAAAATTTGCTCCATCGGTAATAAAACTTAGTTGGTCGATTGGTAATTATGCTCTATAGTGATTTAAAAAATGCGTCAGGCACTCACTTTCTTGCCACACATCGACAAGCCTCTCCTCCAACTCCGCTGTCCACCGCACTCAAACAGTAAAAGGTACAAATTAGCTGACAGCAGGTTGTCTGAAGTCAAAGCTGTTTAAGACATGTAGCAAACATTTTGAAAAAAACCCACCAGATTGATGAAGTCATTTCTTTGTCATGCTGTTTATTTCCTGCCATTAAGATACTAAAAAGGCAGAGAAAATTGTGCAGCCGTGTGTGAGAAAACTTACAGTAAATATGAGGCCAGCTCTGCTCTTACAGAGTTTAATGAGAATGACCTTTGGAGGATGGAGAACCGAACATGTCCTCAGCATATAAATAGCAACGAACTCTGACCTAAAACTTCAGGATGCCATCAAAGCTTGTCAGTGCTTTCCGCCGCATCTATGACTCACCCATCTTCAGCAAACTCCCTAATCGCTTCGATGCAATGATAACACATGCTCTCAGGCTTGACTACATATCGTGGCTGCAGTCGGACTCCCAGGAGGCCTGTGGTGGCGTTAAGTGTTTGCTGCAGTGGCAGATCAATGCAGCATGACTCCTAACTATACTGTCTTGTTTGAGGTTACACTCACTAAAAAGGGAACATTACACACTTTGAAGCTGAATCACCGTTAGCATCCATGTCATAATCAACTCGCAGAAGTGGGTCTCTCAAGTTCAGTGATGAGGATCAAAACCCCCCCGTACAACACGGCCTGCAGGTCCCTCAGGCCTGCATGCTCAGACGTCAGTGTGTGAGTTTGTTCAAGAGGATGAGAGTTCGAGACTGTCAATTACATAGTAAAATAAGTGGTTTATAGTTGTAGAAAACTCCACCAGGAAGATTTCATTCTGAAGTCAAACGAACACGTGATACACAAACTCATTCCCCCAGGTATGTTGGGTTTCATGACGCTGTTATTCCTACTGTCTCTTTCTTATCGTCTCCAAGATATTTAAGCAGTGTAATATGCAAAACTTGATATGCAAGTAAATCAGTCCTACAGCATTTGTGTGAACAATATTAAAAGCACATGGGGTGTAAAGAATAAAAGGTTGAATAAAAGAAATTGTAAAAAAGTACTGCTACATCAACTAAGTTACAAAGATGTGTAGAAGTGTTTGTTAAAATAAATTACTCAAGCAAATATTGGCAAACTTATTTAATCATCAAATAAATATGGACTTGTGTCTTCTTGCATTGTCAATAAGCAAGTTAGGAGCCACCAAACTGCGCGCACCCACCCCCCCACCACCACCACACACACACACACACACACACACACACACACACACACACACTTTGGGCCTTTTAGTTCTAAGTATGACATTAATATTAAGACAATACTGTTCTTCCAACTTTGCCCCCGTGAATAAAACTTGGTCCATGAAGAAAGGATTGGCCTCACCTCCGCCTTATCCCACAGTTGAAACTCTGATGATGGACTAGGAAATAAATGGAAAACCATATTGCATGTTCTTGACCAATTTGTGGCCTTGTCAAACAAAGCTGTTCACGGTGCAGAACTATGTAGGTGTATAGACAGACATGACTCAGGGCATTCTAACAGATTCCTTTACATGTCTTCAATGCCTAGTGTGTAATTGAACTGGACAGCGGAGTGAGGAGTGGCCCTCCGGAGACCTCGCAGCAGTAATCAGGAGGTGTGTGGTTCACATCCCATGGTGGAGTGCAGCAGAGTGTTCCAAAGTGAGGGCTATCATCTGAACTCTCTCTCGCCGATGCTCCTGAAAACGATGGCTGAAGGGTGAAACTATCACAGTGTTTAAATGCGGCATCCCCCCAGGTAAAACAATGCATTCTCTCTCGGTGCCGGTGACAACTTTTTGTGCACTGCTATTTGTCTGCGAGAGGACAACGGGACAATGGGCGGTCGTGGGGGTTTTATGTTCTCCAGGACCAGAGGGACACACTGTGGCGGCACTTACAGGCCACTGGAGGATGCTTGAGAGTTGGAAGGGAAGCTGGAGTGTGATGTGACGACACCTCTCAGCCGCTAGTTTCTCCCACTACCTACCCCCCTGTTTATGTGTGGGATGTTTTCCCTCCTTGCTTGCTTTGTGTCTAAGCCGTCTCTTTCATTCTTGTCTCACGGATGACATGTTTCAAAAACCTGTCAGGAAGACAAGATGACTGGGGCAAAGGGGACATGTAGGTCAGGTTGCCCCGTCATGCTGCTGACTTTGGGTGTGGAGACTCATCCACAAATCTTAGCCTCACAATGAATTGTGGTTGTTAAATGAATTAAGGTTTTAATGGATTGATCCTGGTCAATTTTGAAATTGTAATAACAACAGAAGTTTTTTTATTATCTTTATTCCCAAAGAAAATTGTGTAGTTTTAACTTAAATGTACACCTTCCCTACCATCCATCCATATCCCCTGTTGTTTTTAGATGTCTTTGGTTTCAATCATAGACTATAGAAATGGACGTATTTACCTGGTTAGTAAAATGAAGCCAATGCCCTGAAGTGCCCTGAAGCCTGTATTTTCCGGAATGACCAGCAGAGGGAGACTATACTGGTTCCAAAAAGATGGTCTGTTTATATAGAAGTCTATAAGAAAATCACTCCACTTCTCTCTTGATTTATAACCTCAGTAAAATATTTTTGCGAGGAGTTCATGGTTCAATTGCTAGTTTCAAGTCTTTTCCGAAACAAAATGATGTTCATTTTGTAAATTATGGTCCATTTAGTAAAATAGACGATAAAGCGTGGTATGCATTGGCGCATCGATATAGTGTGATTGAAAGCTTGTACCAGTGCATGGTTGCAGATGTAGGTGGGTGCTGGTCAAAATGGAGGCTTCACCCTTCGCATCTCTGATCCGTGGTGAACGGTATTTCGCTACTATGTATGCTGAGTGTATATTATGGAAGTGACAATTAAGGCTTGTTTTCATGCTGCATAATTAATTGAACAATTAACAGATGCATCACTGATGGTATTATGCAATTGTTAGGAATCTAAACATCTAAAGTGAAGAAAAATCGAACTGAATGACTATTTAAACACAATTATCTATCATCTTGATTTAATTGAAACCAACCCATATAGGACCTGTTAGCTTTTATACTAACCCAAAAGATAATGACTGCAACCTTCAGGTCAAAACAGGATAAGGACACACACATATATATATAATTGCTCACATAAATACTTGGATTTGAAGAAGTCAATAAAAGCAATTTCTTTCCAGCCATTCTAATATCGCAGAGGCGATATTTACTTTCTAGTGTGAAAATGTAATTTACCAGTCAGTGTCACAACGACAGGAGCCGCGTGTCAATATTTGACCAGAGACAGCTGCACATTTTGTCTGCTTAGAGTTTCCTTTGATAGATGAAGAGGAGGCCAAAGTATTAACTGCAGAGACCTCGAGTTGTGTCTTGCATAATGACATGAGCACGTCTGACAAATAGATGTGCACGGCTGGTTTATTGAGATTCATAGAGCATACATATATTCTCAGTTTAAACTTTGGTCAAGTCTGAGTGGAGGTGAGTTTTTGTGGGGTACGTGAACACATTTCAGCTCTACTTGCGAGGCCCTGATGTCCTTATCTTTACAGAGAGGCTGCTGGAACTAGGTGCCAGGCCTCAAAATGAAACTAAATGTAGCAGCAAATTCGATAGGGGGGGAAAAACATTCTGTTTGTTGAGCTGTAGATGTTGATGGTTGAGTTAATTGGCAGCGCACTCAGTTGAGGGTAACCAGATGCCGGACTGATAGGCTAGACTGTGAATAAAGATGGATGATCTGTCTCCACTTCCTCCCGCTGTGCTTAAAGTGAAGCCAAAATATCCCGGATATGGGAGCCGCCATCTTGCAATGGTGATGTCTCATGTTGTCCTACACTTTCACTACCGTGCAGACGCAAGCAGTGAAGCCACGGTATTAAAGTCCCGCCGAACTTTTTAGAACATGAACACTTGCTGAACTGCCTAAATGACAGAAACAATCAGAAGAGAAAAATAATTTGATATTTTGACCTAGTCTAGCCTTAGTTTGGTGTACCATGTGTATGGTTTAATTTATGACCTATACCTCAGCCAGCCACCAGGAGACAATTAAGTGGTTTTGGCTCCACTTTTGGGGAGCTGTCCCCATCATGTGGCATCATCAATATTTATACGCAGTCTATGGGCGAGTCAAAGAGCTAAGCTAACAAGGCAGCAACAGGCTACCCACCGCTACTAAGAATGTTTCCAAGTAGAAAATAGCAAGTCTTAAATAATATGAAATTTGAGTGAGAGGCCAAACATTTACTAAAGTAAACATTTCAAGAGAAGAGATTGAGAAGAATGGAGAGTTTAAACAGAAACTAGTTGCAGCATACAGCAGTTGTCAATCTACCAAATCACAGTGTCCATAACAGGAAGCAGTGTCTGCAGTGTTGGGCCACCCAGGTTATCCGTTATATGACTTTAACCACCCTTCTTGATGAAGTCAAGAGGGGTGTAAAGATTCTTGGCATGTTCCTTTAGTTGTGAAATTAAATTTCTTCGCCAAGGTGCCTCAAGAGAGGAAAGTAAACTGTCCTGAGGACTGTCAGTCTGGAGCAAAGTGTTATTAGGCGCTGTCTCTCTGAAACAAGGACTGTGAATAGTGTCCAGGCTGCCAGGGAGTAATTCTGCTCCTGAGGGTTCATTGGCTCCTTAACACCCACCGTCATTGAACACCAGTGCCCAGTAAAACGATTATTCAGCGGTAAAGTTTTAATTGTGCCATTGTCTGTGAAGAAGTTGGTGGGTGGATAATTAGCAGTCCTGGGGAGAGCGGGCGCAGAGGGACTGTGCAGGCAACAGCGATATCTCCGAGACGAGTGTCACACTCCAGAAGAGAAACTTATAACTGAATTTGGCAGCAGGTTCACTTCATCGCCCTGGTGGAAAAAAATAAATAATGAAGAGTTCTTTTGAACGCAGATCAAAACTGCAGATTTTTCTCACCAGCACATTTTTGGGATTGTGTATGTTTTCTAAAATCTTTTGATCATTAATTAAAGGACCAATTTAAGTTTTTACACCTTGTGAGTGAGATTTTTTTCCCAAAAGTGCCAATAATTGAGCTGCTCCTCACTTCTCTATTTTGAGGGTCAAGACTATAAAGGTAAAGATTTTAGGCTGCAGAATGTATGATGTTGATGAGGATCCTGATAAGTACAGGGAGTACAAGCGTGATTGTATTTGCAATTGCACAGTGAGGATTCATCTTCAAACCCAGGATAACATTTTTTTTATTTCAAGGTTAAGACCTCTTGTCAAGAATAGAATTAGGTGACATTCGTTTTGTCATTGTTAAAGTTTTAATCCTTGGAATTCCTGTTCCATCTGTTTAACAGTACAGCAGAACACATATTTTGCAACCGTGTATTTTTGCAACCATGACAACTAATTAATCAATGATATAGTCTTTTCAACCCAACCAATGACGTTTTTCCCCAACGAAGCTTTTACCATAGCAGTGGAAGACGATGTTGTACTGCTGCCATCAGATCAGAAAATCCTTATCGAGTATATGCCATTTGTATGGTTCTGTCATTAAATGTGGAAAAGTTGGAGTCGAGGTTATATGTGCACAATAACAGCACTTTGTTTCTGTTATTGGCGACTTCATCATCGTCTAAGAAAGAGCTCAGTGTGGCTGCTCCGTCTTGTCCCACTACTCCCCGACATATTTGAAACTGATCCGCTTCCATAAAATGCTGAAAATGACCCTTGTTTTGTTTTAAAGGCACATTTTTGATGAAGGATCACTTTTTAGTGCCACGCTCTATAATAAATAGCGTTTCTTGTGACTGCCTCGCAATAAAAGGCACTTGTATTTTTCCAGCTGAGCTTGTTTAATGCGAAGCAGCGGCAATACCAAAATGTTTAGTTTGCAGTAACTCAATGCATAAAGGATACAGATGGAGGTAAAAGTGAACATTTTCCTGTGAATGTTTGAATTTGAATCCAGCACAGTGATGATGGCTTTTGTCAGCAACAATTTAAACTATGGTATGAATAATTCTGAAGAGGGGGTTTAGTAACATAGGTTTGGGATTAATCAAAAGTTGGGGCACGAGTAGGAATTGTTTGCATCAACCTTCAAGCAATTTTCTGCAGAAAAGCTGACGGTAAGTGAAGTCATGATACATAAACTTACATTGCTTTTCATTATTTCGTGACCTCAGGCAGTTTATTGCTCACTATGGAATCCAAGGATATTCAATGGACTTCGGCTTTTTATTCTTTAAAGTAAGCATTTCATTATTTATATTTCATAAATGATTATAATTAATTGTAATTAAAAAATCATTTAAACTGGAAAGTGTGTGTGTGTACACTTCTATCTTGTATTTCTATCTTTGTGACGACCAGTGTGACAATTTGACCTCCCAAGGACATTTTTGGCAAAATGAGGACATTTTTGGCAAAGTGAGGACATTTTGGTAAAGTGCGGACATTTTGACCGGTCTTCACAATTTCAAAGTGGTTTCTGGGGATTAAGACTTGGTTTTAGAGTCAAAATTAAGTTTTGATCCGGGTCGGGGTTCGGCATTTAATTGTAATGTTTAAGGTTAAGGTTATGGAATACATTATGTCAAATAAATGTCCTCAGAGATGGAAGTACAATTGTGTGTGTGTGTATGTGTGTGTGTGTGTGTGTGTGTGTGTGTATGTGTGTGTGTGTGTGTGAGAGTGTGTGAAGTATAAGGTAAGACTTTATTAATCCCACGCCAGGGAAATTTACTTGTTTCAGCAGCAGCAAGAGTCAAGGCATCAGGGTAGAGGTAGAAATATCACAAAATATACAAGAAAAACTATATTAAAAAAGCTAAATACATTTATAAAGAGTCCAAGTGTTGCCCCGTGAAAGAAGTCTAAAATGTGCAGTGGTTTGGATTTGAAGTTAAGAAAAATGTGGATGTAATTTGTTCATGGTTGTAGAAAACGGCTCCAGGAACATTTTATTCGGTTGTCTAGAGAAACCTTGTGTGTGTGTGTGTGTGTGTGTGTGTGTGTGTGTGTGTCAATGACTTTTGCAACGCGGCTCAGCCCACCATACCTTTCTTTTTCACTGCTTTCAGTCATGCTCCGGATTACCAGAATGGCTGTGTGTTATCTTATGACAGCACACTACTAAACGCGCTGTAGAAAATAGTGCAGTGGCACGGTGGGATAATCAGGATCGTTCACAGCAGCCACCTGGATCCTGACAATCTCCAAATGGCTTAAATGACAAAAACGCTGTTTTTTACCTGCATCTAGTCGGCTATTGACTACCTTCACGAGAGGGAGAGGGAAGGGTAATTTTAGAAACCAAATACAGAGCAGCATTTGCAAGGAAAAAAAACAAATTTATGACAGGTTAGGTACATGGTGTACATGTTGTTATTTTTTTTAAAGCCTCTGTGAACCTTGTCTATGTACAAACACAGAAAAGATATTCTGGAAAAATAGTAGATTTTAATATTACGGATAGAAAATTGTTATCACCACAAGAAATTCCACAGCTCCACGCAGTTATATGCAAGGAAATGTTAGAATAGATTCATTCAATGTAACACCACGTGGTCCTAAAGCATCTAGGAATATTCTTCCTCACTTGACTTTTTTATGATTTTATATGTTTAATATATTCTTCAGCTGTCTGTAATTAATTGTCAGAAACACTGACATTGGAGATATGGCCACAAACAAGAGGAGGAAGTGAATTAGAGGAAAGTGAAGCAACACGGAAAATTCCACAAATGAAACACCTGCAATTAGAAGAAGTCTGCGGCAGAAGTTAAGAGGGAAAATCGTCAGACTTTGGCCCAGTTCTAAGTCACGAATCCCCACAAATTCCACCCCTCCACAAACCCTGAGCACTGAAAACCTGCGTGGTCATCGGCCTCGGTGCGGAGGATGTGTGAGGAAGGGAACAGCGCTTTGTGAAATCATGGACAGAGTTCCTCCTCTGAACGGAAATGTCAGAAAATACAAGAACAAACCTTGGTGTTCCTCCGTTAGAAGATAAGGACACAGGAGTTTGGATTTCTTATCACATCTGTACAATGAACATCTGAGCTGTCTTATGTTGATTGTACAGATGTGATAAGATGTAAGAATTGGTCAAAAACTTGACGCAAATCTTGGTAATCAGTTGATTCTTCATCAATCAAAAACTTTTTTCTTTTTACCATAAATCCATGAATTGAAAGAAAATTCAAAGGAATCTACTCTGAAAATAATCGTTAGTTTGTACATGAGAAATACTGTCTACCAATGTGGTTAAACTTTGCATTTGCACCTTGATATGGGGTCCAGCCGGAGGATAAACCACAAATATTCTTCTCTCTTAATTCTGTGAATCTTAACACTTGATGAAAAGATTTAAAGTCTCTGTAGTGAAAGTGATGGTGATACTTACATTTAGTTACCCAACACAACAAATGCTTCATTTGTCCTGGCTTTCCTGTGTAGACTTGTGTAATTTACAAAGTGTTTTTATTTTGGTCGACACCTCTTCAGAGTTAGTGTGGTGCGATCTCACATCCTGTGAGTCATCTCAACACCCTCATTAACTTGCACTATGTGATTTCACTCAACACATGTTTTCTACTCCTCCGCCCCTCTTCCTGTTCACTAATCTTAATATAATAAGTAAAACTATACTGAAATATAATATTTTTCTCCATAGCTAAGTCAAGAAGATGATGAGCCAGTATTGAGATCATTAAACACCAACCGTGGCAATGTCAACATGCGATATTGTTAAAAAAAGACAAGACTAAAATGTAGTTTGAAAAATAATAACTTCTCTAGAAATCTCTTTATTTTTCCAAAGAGAGAAGACAGGATATTAAAGACTGTGATTTTTATTTATTTTCTTTGTGCTGTGTGCTCATACCAGGTCTACACCACACTGTAGCGCACACACTGTGAAGGAAAGTGACGACTATTCTTTGAAATATATTGGACTAAAATGAAATGTTCAATCTAATCTGATGACTAAAAGAGACTAATTAAAAGATAATCTGATCACTAAAGCTAGACTAAAAATAGCTTTCTTTGACCGAGACAAAACAAAAAAAGACTTATTAAACCATCACTGACTAAATATGAGAAAAATGAACACAGGAGCGAGACTTAATTGATAGAAAGTAGTTCATGAAATGAACACTACTCCACCCTCTCTTATTTTTAAGGGATTGGACTTGTTCCTCCTCTGGCATCGGGACTGGCTCTTGTAAAATCAACTTGGAAATTAATTATTGAGCACATTTGGAGTGTAGCATATTGGCAGTATAAACAAGACAGTATACGGTGTAAACCTCTCAAAGGTTCGATCTCTGATGCTCAGGGGTTATTTTTGGCTCGAGTCCACAGGACTTTTTTCTGCATCATCATCAAAAGGGAGATCAGAAAAAAAATCTAATAATAAAGACCACAAGCCTTATTGAAATGCAGAACTAGTCACACACCATGACATGAGTTGAAGCCAACATGAAAAGTAGATTTTCCTCATATTACTCGAATTTATCTTCAGCGTGTTTGTGTTTCTCCATCAAATAGTGGTTCAAAGTCTGTTGTAGATGTCTTACAGGAACTCTCGTCATCCACTGTTCTCAAATATCACACATGAAATGAACAGAGCCAGAATTGGAAGAACAGCGAGTACATAGAGATCATTTCCTGTCATGTCCTGTGTATTTGTGTGATTCAACAGATTTTTACTGCAACTTGTGCTGCCAGAAAAATGACCACGTTCAAAAAAGCTTAAGATGACCGTGTGCATGTTGTCCTCCCAAGGATCTCTCACAGGATCTCTCATGACTTTAAGTGCAAGTTTGTGATGATACAGTTCAGCAAAACGAGAAGGGAGGCTGGAGTAAAGGGATGACTCAGCAAAACAGAGTTATACCCTCAAGTCAAGAAGGCGTTTTAGTTGCAAATTAACCAGGGAGGTGGCTGATCAGAAATTTGGTCTTAGATCATTTTTGTAATTGTCAATTGTATCTGTTTTTAAAGGCACAGCCATGCTAATATAGTGGCACAACACAAATGACAACCAATGTGTTTTAAAATGAAGATTTGAGCTTGGTGGCTCGGCAGCCATGCTAGCAGCTCTGTGCGGCGGAAGTCACACACTGAGCTAAGTGCAGCATTATGCTAACATGCTCACATTGTTAATATTCCAATGTTTAGAAGCTAACGCTTTCCATGTTCATCTTCTCAGTTTAGCACATTAGCATGCTATCAATTGCTCATTAGAACAGATTGAGCCTTCAATGTCAATAGCAGTGTGTATACAATGACTGTGCATTGTACAGATATTGTGGTCATCAACCAAAAATGTGCATTGTTGATATGAGTACGGTGCGAGAGGAAAATTTAGTCCGGGGACCATGAATGTCTGCACCAAAGTGAGACCCAGTCTATCAAGGAGATATTTTAGATATTTCACTGCCAGTGGACGAAACAACAGGGGATCAACCAAAAGTAGTACAATAAATCCAGAATTTTGGAACTGTATTTTATGGCAATCCATCAGATATCCATCAAATTGTAAACTTCAACTGAAATTTCAAAATTTGATCTAGTAGATTTAGAGGTATACCCACATTAAAAGTCAGGGCATCACCAAAGTCTTTAAAATATTAAAATATCTGGTCAAAATATGGCAATTCATTCAATTGTACAGCCTGGACCAATGTGCTTGGTTGACTCATGTCCTACACTGATAAAATCTTGCTTCATTACACTATATAAGAAATATACCATGAAATACACAGCAAACCCAATGGTTTGATCATCCTTTATCTGGCACATGTTTTTCATGTGGACATTTTTGTCATTATTGCCGTGAATGGGGATGTTTTATTGACCACCTCTTCCTCGGCTCCCAAAGGTGATGGAAGTAATCAGTTGTTTAAAAAGAAGAACCTGTTCCCATCACTGCCATGTGGACCATTCCAATACAAACGTGTTCAGGCACAGTGACGTGCAGTATATTGCCGATATTGTCCTGAAGGTTCCTCGTCTGAATCTCTCTGACTGCTAATTTCTGGTCTATCAATATGGCTCAACATCTGCTGTACTCCCTGGAGAAATTAACAGTGATTGATCTGCTGTACCTTATTCGTTTTGGGGCTGTTTTTTTTTTTTTTTAATCCTCAATTTTCTTCAAGTAATGATCAAGATGCATTTTCCCTCCAGGTGAAAGGAAACAACCTAGTGTAGTTTCTTTCGGGAAATTTATTTTCAGCCAGACAAGTTTGGCTTGCCGCTTGACGCGGTGGAGGGAGGGATGGAAGGGGGGGGGTTATAACTTGTAGTTGACCTTGTGTTGTTGCATACCTCCAGGAAGTTGCGTGTGTGTGTGTTGCTATGTAACACATACTGTACAGTGCTGTAGAAGCCTTTTAATGACAGAGCTTCCTGGCATTTGCAAAACATTTGGTGCTTTTTAAATGTGCCGTTTGTGTTGCTGCCACTAGACATTTTTTTTGTGAAGAAAATACAATCTTGTAAAACATGGGCTTATCTGTGGAAATAACATGATGTACAAATCCATGTCTGACCTTTCTCGGAAATTTCATTTTATCAGTATATGATAATGGCACCGTGTGGCGAAAAGGAGCAGCGCTGGAGATGATGAGATAATACCCATTTCTGATTGATGTGGCGATTATGATTGATATGAAGTAGGCTAATCCTGGCTTGAAATTACCCGCAGTTCCGTGTTCTCATACATAATGCATTATGCAAATGCATGTGATATAAATATCTTAATCATGTATGTCCTAAATAGTGTGTGACTTCAAAGCTGCTAACCTTCTGATTGCGCAAAGGCGGTCCTGCCCCCTGCACCTTTTTTGATGTTTTATCTTTTTTAAGCACTTGGTGACTTTTATGACTTGAGCAATTTTGTTGACCGCTATACATGAGGTGAATTTAGAACTTTTTTTTTTAATCATTTCTGTTTTGTTGTTTTTGTGTTTCTTTTTTTAAATACTTTTTGTTCTTTATTTATTCTAAAGCATTACATTACATTACAGTCATTTAGCAGGCGCTTTTGTCCAAAGCAACTTACAATAATTCAATTCAACGATGAAGATATTACCCAAAAGTGCAAGAAAGCACTTTGTAACTACAAAATTCAAATAAAATACATAAAATAAATAATGGTATATTATTTAAGGTATTTTAAGGTAAAATCTTAATCCAAAAACTAACTAGGAACTAATGTTGTGGAGTAAAACATGCAATATATCGCCCTGTAGTAAAAAAGGACAAAATAACATAAAATGGAAACAATCAGGTAAATTACAATTACCTCAAAAAGCACAATAGTGGACCAAATGTACTTAGTTACATTCCCATGTTCCTAACTTTAAATGAGTTACGTTTTGCTCAGCAGACGACCTCACCGAGTGGACTTATTTTTTGGATCAATCTGCCTAACAAAATGCTTCATCTTCGGGCAGGAATGACCTCGTTGAGTTTCGGCATTGATCAGCACATCGACTTGTATCCACTCCGATGACTCTGAAACCCATTTATCATAGGTTTTTAGCCGGCCGCGGCTACACTTTCTGACAGAAGATCAATCTATTCTAATCAGTTAATACAGTGACGGGTCATGCCGGGAACATTTGTGAACATGTAAAATACGAGCCGGAGTTCTGATTACAAAAGATGGAAATTAGGAATCGGAGCCAAATGTGGAAATGGAATGAGGTCAAAATCAGAAAAGACTTGTGATTTAGCAACAACCCAACGCTAATTCCCCATCATACATCATTCTTATTCTCTGCTGATGAGTCGAGGAAATGTTGGATAGAGGTTGTAAAATTCAGTATGAATTGCTTCCGTCTCCCAGGAAACCTTCTGTGCTGCCTGGAAAACAGAAACCAAATTAGATTTTTTTTTTCTTTCATTTCATTTTTGACTTTTCAAATAGGCATGGGAGCGGAGAGTGGGAAGTGCAGCAGTGGCAGCGGTAGTTGCCCCCTTGGTGCACACAGACCAAGATACAATGGCTGCATCTGTATGCGAGGGATTTGTTTTGATTTGCATGCTGTAATGCAGTCTGAACCCCACACACACACACACACACACACACACACACAGAATTTCCCACAAGGGTTGTTTTGTATTACATATATACACAGTATAGTTTATATATATAGTATAATTACACAGTCTCTTAATGGAGAAACTGGGTGTGTTGGCAGGTGCGATTATATATATATGTGTGTGTGGTGTGTTTAAGATAAACAGGAGAAGCAGGAGAGGTTGTTTTTTTTGTACACCTTGTGGATGTATCAGGTTTTGGCTGGATTAAGTAGTCTCCTAATTACATGGTCTGTTTGTTGTGTTTGTTTATCATACCCTCATTAGCCGTTCGTTGAGGCGGGGGGGGGTGGGGGGTGGGGGGTGGTGGGATAAATAGCAAGCAGCAGAGTTTCGCTTGGCGTCTTAGAAACAAAGCCTACGTAACAATGTGTCATTTGCAATCACACCTTACAGCACTCGGAGAGAGACAAAGTCAATACCTCCTAATGGACACGGGAAATCTGTAACCTGTCCCGTCGTTCTGGGCCACGATGCTTATTCGGTTCTATTGTGACAAGCGCTATTTATTTGTTTATCCGCTGAAGCTCATCAACAGGAGTGTGATTGAAGGTCACAATCAGGGGGCGTTGCAGTAGGGGTAGGCAAAGCAGGCAGGCAGGCAATTGCCTGGGGGGCCCCCAAGATCAGCTGATTACGTCAGTCCACAGCAACAACAATTTTGTGAGAAACTCCTTAAATTCTAAGATCAGCTATATACATGGGGACAGCTAAAAAATGGTATGGTCAGAACCCCACCCCCCTAACAAGGCACTCTGTTCAATGTAGGCCCCCCTTTGTCCCTTTTGCCAGTGCCCACGAACTCCCTTGAAACGCCCCTGGACAAAAAAAATTATTTTCTTTTTTAATTGATGCAGAGGTTTTTGTTGAACGGTGCAGTTGCCTATGCACAGTAAATACGTACAGTATATTATGGATTGTATATTTGACCATTTATTAGTACTAAGATTTTTTAAAGGATTAGTTCACCCACATCATAAAAAAAACAGAGATTATTGAGTCATGTAATTTATATTATATGCGCCATGGTTGTGAGATATTCACCTCTAAACTGTACAATGGAAGGATTCTAAGGATATTTGTTTTCATTTTTGAGGATCTTAACATGTATGAGAACTGGCGAAAAATTATATTTTATGGGTGTCCCGCACAGGTGTGACAAAATGTCCCCAGTTTGCAATGCCGCATTCTGGCCTGGTCAAAATGTTTAATGTATTCAGTAGAACCAGGGTCAACCAGCCGAACGAATCGCCACAAAACAATGAATCATCACACAACCTCAAAAGTTCGTGGGTTGTTTTTTAATCTATCTGCTGATGTCTTTTCAATGTCATCTGGAATGTTTTAACCCGTACAACATGTGCGGCACATCTTGGTGTGAACAACTTACCAATACAAATGGAACCATTATTTTTTTTTTCGTCCCTTGTGTCGAGTGTGACCTGCCGTTGCCTCAAAAGGTCAGAAAGGGGGAAGAGGAATATTCTTTTAATTGGTTTATTCAGGGCTGCACTGAAACTCAGTCTTACTGCACTAAAGGTCCGGTAATCAGCTTAACCCCAGCGAGACCTCAATCAGACTGTGACCGGCGGTCATGCATGTGCCTCAGACATGTAAAGGCGACGCTGGTGAGGTGACCAGTCCTTCTACGCTACATTTTAATCATCTATCTCGTGCGCGTTTCTTGTGACTTGTGAATAACAGAGGTGGAAAATTTACCGAAGCCAGAGGCGCGCACGGGCGGAGGTGTGATCATCCACCCCGAACGCACCGCGCCGCTCTCCAGTGGTGTAATAATGGATGGCGGATGGCTGCCATTACGACCTTCCCTCTGCACGGCGGAGCACTGTGAGCCACGTGAAATCAAATTACTGCTCGAGAGGAGGTTCATTTTCCTCACACAACACGAGCAATGCCACTCTCTCTCGTCTCCTCGCCACTCGCCTCTTCCGTTTTGCCCTGTATTTTTTTTTCCTTCTTTCTCCTCTGGCTCTTGATCTACACCCAGAGGTGAGTTCTGAAACTTTTGAAAGGGGAGGTTGGGGGGGTTGAATAAAACTGTGTGACGCCCTGCTTCTTGGCAAAAATAAACTCGTCACTGTTTATTCAGTGTGATCATAAATTAATGTCCCAAAGTCGTCTGATTAAACGACTTTAAATATTCTAAAATGTAATTTTAAGGTTAAATATTTGCTTTTTTTTACCCCGTGCATGGAAAAGACCACTATAGAGAAGCAGGACTGAGGTCATTTTACAGCTGCTTGTGGTCTGGTACCTCTGGGTTAATTTTTTCCGATGGGCGTTACCAACAGACGCAGAAGAATCACGCGACTGTTGAGCGATGCGAAAATGTCAGCAGACTCGAGTAGAGAGGAGACGTCTGTGACGATGATTCCACAAAGCCTGTGAACCATTGTTGCCATTTTTTTGTAGGAGAAATTTGAAGATATCGGATGCTTTTAGCCAAATGCTCGTTCGTCAGCGGCGGCCATCTTGCTTGTTTACAAAAATGTATCCACGTTGTGGTATAAACCCTGCCCATTATCAGATAGTCGGTTGTGATATGACCGGAGGGAAATCACTTCCCAATCAATGGGGATCCAGACCGTATGATTCTGGCAGAGCAAATTGAAATGAGCTCCCAGAATTCCTCTGGGTCCCAGGCTATAGGTCAGTTTATGTCCCTCTGTGGTCCTTTTTTTTTTACAACCGTTTATGATCTGTTTTGCGTCCAATTTAAAAGCCATTTTTATGGTTTGTTTTGTGTCTCTGTGGTTGTTTTACATCTCCTTCTCGCAGTTTGTTGTCCCTTTGTGGACATTCGTCTTGTGGTTGTTTGATTGAATTTTCTTCGAAGAAAAAAAAGAAAAAACAGAGGTTCAGTCAGGCGTCCTCGGCCTGCGCCCGACAGATCCGCTCAATATTCCATCCATGATACGAAGAAGAACCACCTTTCACTCTCTGGCTGCGGGAGGACGACACCTGGGAGGGTCAATCAGATTCCATGGGAGGGGGCTTCACTACCTCAGGCTCTGTCCCTGCCTCCTCCTCCTCCTTTCATCCTTCTTCTTCTTCCTTCGGCGCTGTCTCTCCGACTCTCCTGTACAAGGGACAGAAATGGAGGAGCGATCCTCTGAGATCTCATGAATTCACACACATTCATATCGCTGCCCCCGACTCCCTGAAAGTGCTTGGGAGTGCATCCGGCGAGTCCATAAGTCATCGGCGTTTGTCAGAGACGCGACGGTGATGCATGAGGGCGCGTCGGGCGCTCACTTCATTGCCTGAGCAGGTACCCCCTCCGTCAGATAAGCGCAACCTTAATTCCTTCCGCTGGCCTAATGTGTTTTTAATGCAGCCCTGTGACTTATGTTGCTGTCAGCCGCCCGGGCCTCGCAGGGATGCCAGGATGCAAGTGGGCGGTGGACAGGGACCAGGAAAAAGGTGGCAAAGATTAATCACAGTGGCGGCGGCATTACACATTTGATCAAATCCTCATTGACTGAGGCCACTGACTCGGGGGGCTGCATCTCTGGCAGTGAGAGAGAGGCGTTTGTGTCTCGGGCACCCGCAGGATAAATGAGCTCGGGCTTTGTTCAAGTGTGTTCAGACGATGAAACAATACGGACTTGACCTCCTCAGGCAATTTATGTCACCGATGCCATGCAGAGGCAGGTGAATTTCTCAATGCTCAGAAGATTATTAATTGTTTGTGTGTTTACCAGCCTCGGAGACTTATTGTAGAATCAGCACACGGCGATACATCACGAGGCAACGCGTCGTATTGTGATCAGCAGACACTTTAAAAAAAATTGAGAAAAAAACGGGGAACTTACGATGCGCGGTTCTGCCCTCTCAAAATGTCCCCGGGGAAATATACAGGACCGAGACGATGTTAATCCCCCAGTCTGCATTAACATGTCGTACCAGTTTTGTTTTAAAGAAGATTCATTTGTTTTCACTCCAGAAAACAGTGGTAGTCATCGCAGGAAGTCTCACCGTGTCAGTCAGAAACACCGCGGGGCTTTTTTTTCTCTCCGGTGGGCCGAGGGAGGAACAGCATGTAGAGTGGGGTCCAGATTTTTTTTTTTACTTTGTTGACATATACATGGGGATTTGGAACACCGATGTGTTTTTATGGAGGAGCAGCACGGAGAGGGATCCCACCTTACGAGCTCTGTTTATATCCACAGGGACATTAATATCACTGTCTATAGGCTACAAATAAAAACAACAACCTGGTGAACCTGTGAGCGCTCAGGGCCAACGTAGATTTGTCCCCCACGTCCTCGGCTAATCAGCGGGTAGATAACGGGACAGCGGTGGCACCCAGTGGGTCGCGTATTAAAAAATGCATGTTCCTTCCTCACACACACACACACACACACAAGGAACTTTCTCTTCCCCAGCGGGCTTTCTCCCTGTCCGGTGGCGGAAGAGAAACCACGGGCAGATAAAAAAAACTCCCCACGGGTTAATGACATGCTCGACTGTACCGCCTCGCGTGCCAGGAGGCCGAGGCCGTGGAGATTGGGAAGGTGAGTATGTCTGTGCAGAAATGAGGATTTGTTCAGGGTGGTGGTGGTGGTGGTGGGGGATCTTCTGACAGCTAATTGTGTTTTCCTGACCCTCGTGCCTGCCAATAAATTGGCCCTGTGGCGTCTCCCCTGCCGTCCGGGCTGCAGCTGAAAGGTCACAGGTGCAGTGGGAGAACAGGCTCACTGCGCTGCATTCTGCATGAGGTGTTCAAAAGTCTGACTTCAGTCCTTTTTAAAAAAATATATATTTAACTCCAGCATCTGTGCTGCTGAACTCTGATAAATCCAAAGGTCAAACTGGCTTCACACACTATTCCAACAATTGGACAAACACAGTGCAGCAAACAGAGAAGACATTTCCTTGAGTCGGGGCGTTGATTGAACCAGGCCGGTCGACATCGGGAGAAGTTAGGAAAGAAAAGGAATCCTCAAAGAGTACAGACCGGTGCCTTGCGCTGGATTCATGCTGGACGCATCGGTCGTCGCGCTCGTCGGCGGTGGCGTAGGCGCCACACTATGGGCTACTTGCACAACCATTTCCGGGTTCTACTGAGTACTGCTCGACTGTTTCCAGTCCGGTTGACTCTATAAGCCGATCGGTGTCCGCCGCAGAACCTTCGTGTGAGAGGTAACGGAGAGATGATCCCGGCGTGTGTTTACCAGCCGTCGTCTCGTCTTCTCAGGTCGGGACGGGGCGGACACCCATGACAACTTAGCACGCGGTTACATTCCGACGACCCCAGGCAAAGTGGGACACGGCGTCGCTCTGAGTACTTCTTCATCCATTTTTGGGGAAAATGTCCCGACACAGGCGATCAGCATTATTTCGGAACGGTAATACGCCACGAAGCCTCGTGCATGTGGTCCATTTTGTGCTCGCGCCTGACACACTGCTGTGTTCTCCTAAACGAACGGTGTCGCTGCTGACAAACGGCCATCTGCAACGCTGGAAGCGCAACATGGAGAAGAGGGATGGCGTCACGCACCATGGCGGCGGCGGCAGAGCTGGGTGTTGCGGTCGTTCGACGAGGAAGAAATGTTGGTTATAAGCGTCGCAAAGGCGTGGTGGTCTGGACGCACCCGTCCATCCCACATCTTTAATTTACAGTCTACTGGGTGCACCCACTATAAGTCGCTATATTATAGATGACATCGCAGAAATACTTCATAAAAGAGATGAATGCAATGTCATCATCCAGGGAAGGAAAAAAAAGAGATGAGATCACATAAACAAAAAAAAGAAGATGACTATAATTAGATGTGTACCTTACATCACCGGGGGAGCACACACACACACACACACGGATCTCATTGGAATCTCCTGCATCTGATGGTAAAGTGCATCCACACACCCACACACAAATTATTCTGACAGCTGTCGGTATCTCTGTTCTGGAAATACTGCTCCCAAGGCAACGCCGGGGGGGACGGGGACGAGCATTAACTGGAATATTTGTTTGTCGAAGCCTCGGAGCCCCCGCTGATGGATGCCTTCTCTATATTTGTCTCTGGTTTGTTATTGATTCGATCACATGCCACAGTCAGGATGAGTGACAGCTGCTGGGACGACTGAAGCGTTCCCCCCCCCTCCCTGTTCGATGAAGAAAGAAATCACATGTCATCTCTCTGTATTAGTTAAGTGTACAGTCTGTGTTTGTGTTCCTGGGTATTTCCAAGCACTTTACCTGCGTGACATTCATTTTGTATTTGCTCGTGTGTGTGTGTGTGTGTGAGAGTGTGTGAGTGTGTGTGTGAGAGTGTGTGTGTGTGGGTGTGTGGCCTTTTTTTTGCCGCAGCGGTGTGTCGTTACATTTCTCTGAGCTGGTGTTGCACTCGAGGGGCTAAGCTGTGGACAAATGGCGGCGTTATTCATCTCATTAGTGACAAATATAACCCGCTGCACCGCTAACATTTGCAGGTAACAACGCCGATAATGGCGCCTCTGCATTGTTAAGTCCTGTTCTTTTCCCCCCCCCGTCCTTTTCTTTACCCCGGCCTTGTTGCCGTGGCGGCAGCCATTTCTGTGAACAACAGGCACACACACACACACACACACACACACACACACACAGTTTTATCTCCAGGCCATTTGGATTTTCACTCTATTTTTTTTCTTCTGAACCTCATTTCATCTGTGCTGTATGGTGCTATCTTTGGCTGCAGGCGACGGGCTGCGACTGCCTTCCGGAGTCGGCACCGCGAGCGGCTGCGTGTTCGCTGAATAACAATCACGCGTTTTGGTTTGATTGGACAGTTCATTACCGTCCATCAGCGTGATTAAGATGGATACGTTTATTAGATCGGGATCTTGGGCCGCGTGCTTCATCTGCTGCAGTGATATGAATTTGAAAACTATTAAGTATTGATTTTTTTGTTCTTTTTTTTTTTTGTACCCTATTGACTTCTCCCTCCCTCTAATGTGCCCAAGGCCAGTACTGTAAGCATTGTCCTGATTGGTCCCCGTGGTCTCTGGCTGTGTTTTGTGTTAAATCAAAGCGTCTGGGTCAGAGGACACTCCGCCGTCTCACCCCCTCAGCCCGGGTCGGACGGACTGGAGCAGCGATTCAAGCTGGGAAATGTGACTCCATCCCAGGTCACCGTCACGCACCAACCGCCAGGCCAGGAGTCCGTGGATGACAATATTTTTGATTAAACCATTTCAGAAATTGTATGTTAGAGCAGGAGAATGTGGAGGCCAAATGGTAAATGGACTGTATTTATATATTTAATGTATATCTTTTTACCTTCTCGACCAATCAAAGTCCCATTCACCCTTTCACACACACATTCGTGCAGCGCTGCTATTTACCACTCCTTCTGTGTCACATGTCACGCTGCTGGAAGATGCAATTTTAGGGTTAAAAGGGCACTGAGCGATTTTTGGAGAAAGCTTGTTTCTCACAGCTCCGGGACTGGGAGACCCCCGACGCACCGACCACGAGGCCAAAACCGCTGAGTCGCCGCGTCATTTGCTAACAATGTCCCTCCAGCTGTCGGGGAGAGATGTGATGACAAACTGCACACACAGTGTTTTGAGGTCCGCACTAAGCCGACGGGTCTATCTCAGCGCGCACACAGAACCGACAGCTATCGGACCGAACTCTCCCACGGGCTCACTCGGACACTTTCCTTCAAATCTGAACACAGGGAACCGGCAGGAAAAGTCCTGGAAAATGTCCGGAAAATAATTTGCGGGCATTTGCGTTCCTCACGTACGGACCCGCTAGGAAACTCAAGGGAAAATAACCAAACTTCAGTTCATGTCTGAAAGCAGCTTACGTCCGTCAACCCCACGCAAATACATTTCTTCTTCTGCGAAAAACTCATCATAATGGTTCATTTAGCCTTATATATTATTATGTACTTATGTTTTAACAATGCGTTATGGTCATTTTTGTATTGTAAAGGCCAGTTTGTGTTGAATTGAACAGTTACTACCTAATGGGTTATAGTTGGGTCAGAAGTAAGGAAGAAAAAAACGTACATTTTATAGTTTATATTTATTTAGTGGGATTTGTTGGACCCCAAACAATGAGGAACTTCTACACGACGTAACGTATAGACGTTAGACGCTGAGCGTCACGTCCGTCGTCCTTTCCAACAAGCTCATCGTTTTTGAATCCAAACATGTAGTATTTCGTATGTAGTGTCTGCTCGGACTTTCCTCCGGACCGGCCAAAGTAGTTTCATGCAAACTAATGTCGTTTAGTCTGAAATGAAATATCCTTGGCTTCATGCTTCCCTCGTCTCTCAGCAGCTGCTCTTCTTCTTCTTCTTCTTCCCAATCTTACACTCTGCACTCACTCAACTTTTATCTCTGTCCCGGCTTCTCTCTCCCGCCATGTCTCAGTTTCCAAAAGGCTAATGCACTGAAGCAGATAATTAAACCCCCGCACTCCTTCATCCCCACTTCCAAACGGGCGTCTTAAGCTGCATCCTCCTCCTCCTCCTCCTCGTGTGCACGGCGAACCTGCATTGATGTGCAGGAAATACGACACACTCACATATCGGGCGTACGGTGATAAACGAGGACACATATGTGGCAAACAGGCTGTCGTCGTGACATTGCTGCAGGCTTTTCACCCCGTTACCAAAAATAGATCCGTGGAGGCTTTTTTTTTCTTGTTTCCCCATCAAATCACATCGCACCCTCCAACGTCCAGACATCATTTAAAACTCGGAGCGTTGCGCAGGCGCCGTGTGGTGTCGTCGCTGTGTGCTGCAGAGTGAAGTGAAGGTCAGAGAGGTAAAAGGAAAAGAAGTTGAGACAAATGATTTTTCTCATATTCACAGACACATTCCGAGTTCTTTTCCCCCCTAAACTCATTATCCTCACAGAGGGCCTTTAAATAGGACATGTAAATGCCACTTCTCATCTCGTCTCCTGCTCATGTTCACCGAAGCGTCAAAAAGATGACATGCTCCTCTTTTCCCATTTCCTCCACTTTACTATTTCCCAAAATACAGAGCTCAGCGCGGTGCCAGAGGAATTCTCTTATTTATTTTTTTACATGAGATATCTATATCATTTTGGTTCAAAGTCCAGTTGACCTTTTTCGGTCACGAGTTTGTGTCCTTTGTGTGACCAATAATGAATGTGACTGTGTGTCCAAAATTATAATGTGACATAGTGCTGCAGGTACCCACATGCAATGTACATGTCACATTCATTTAAATAAAAAAAAGCATTATACTCCAGTAGAGATGAGTCACAGGTGTGTGTGTGTGTGTGTGTGTGTGTGTGTAGAGCCAGAGGAGGTTTTTTCTTATACAGTGACAAATGAACAAGAGTTTATTCAGAAGGGTCTAATTCTCTCTGTGTGTGTGTGTGTGTGTGTGTGTGTGTGTTAAAGGTTGTGGTTGTAGAGTTTAATCCAGGACAGATTGATTTGCATGCGTGTTTTTAACTTAATTTTCATCTGGGGGCCGTTGTTGGCTTGCTGCGACTCACCACAGTATTATACTCCAGTTAACATCATCACTGCTCTTGCCACTGAACGGGATCAAATTGCTGCGGCCACGCTCCAAAAATCTGGCGGAAAGTCTGAAACCTGACCACTGGAGGCCGTCGAAGCAGAAGATGGATCATCAAGGTTTGGCCATAAGCTGCTCAACAATGGAATGTCCGTTTATCCGATAATGGCCGGGGTTTACACCGCGGCGCGGAGGGAGGCGACCAAGATGGCTGCCCCGCTGATGAACGAGCGTTTGAGTAAAAGTAGCCGATATTTTCACGTTTCTCCCACAATAACGTGAACACTTGCTCACAGACATTGTGGAACCATCATCACAGACCTTTCCTCTCTGCTCTGGTCAGTTGACATTGTCGCGTCGCCCGACAGACGTCACATGAACCGTTGCTCTAACGGGTTCTATCGTCCGATTGCGTCTGGATTCATCTTGGTCTCCGTCCGCTGGTAACGCCTCTTGGAAACAGAAAATGAATGTCCCCGACTGAAACACATTTGAGTATCAGCCTGTCTGCGCCAGGCTGTCTCGGTAGCGATGTGCCTGTGCACACGTGCACACCGATGAAATGTGTCGCCGTGCCGCCTGGATCGCCACCGAGTGAAGAGTGACATAGATCAGCCAGCGCAGCGTTCAGGCTGCCCATCTGTGCAAGGTGACTTCCAAGAGGCGTGTGTGTGTGTGTGTGTGTGTGTGTGTCTGTGTGTGTGTGTGTGTGTGTGTGTGTGTGTGTGTGTGTGTGTGTGTGTGTGTGTGTGTGTGTGTGTGTGTGTGTGTGTGTGTGTGTGTGTGTGTGTGTGTGTGTGTTTGTGTTTGTGTGTGTGTGTCTGTGTGTCTGTCTGTGTGTGTGTGTGTGTGTGTGTGTGTGTGTCTGTGTGTGTGTGTGTGTCTGTGTGTGTGTGTGTGTGTGTGTGTGTGTGATCGTAGCCCGATATCACCACTAGATACCATCTCAGACCTCCCCGCTCTGCTGCAGCCGCTGAATAGCGCCTCACATGCGTCCCCCTCGATGTCGAGGCCCGTGGTTCATCACCGCCGTGATCCCCCGAAATCCAGCTGGAGGAGGGCGGACGAAGAACTGATTGTGGAGAACAGGATCGAGAGGAGTCGAGGGGAAGGGTGGAGTTCGGATCAATAATCCATGTTTACACTTGTTATAACCGAGAGAGTCCGTGAGTCATTGAGGACTTTTGTTTCCTTCCTTTATAGAAACAGCCAATGAACACATCCCTCTCTTGTCGTTTTAAAGTTGACCGTCCCCCAAACATTTCAACACTGAAACACCCGGTTCCCGTTGGCTGCTTTACACAACAAAGTGGGATTCAACAGGCAATCAAAGGACTAAACGGATACTGGGAAGCAGGCGAGAGCGACACGCCGACACGCCAATGAACGTTTTCCACTCAAGATGACTAAAAAACCTACATTTTCCGGTTCCGTCTGGAGCGCGAGGGGTTATCGCCCGTGGCTCCACTTCTTCCTGCGGTAATTGGTCTGCGTTCATGCAGCCTTCTCCAATTTTTCCGAATGTCACAAACCAGGAAGTGTTTCATTAGCGCCAACTGAACCAGTCTTTAGCGCCGTGTTCCTCTGTGCTCATGACGACGCGTAACCGCGTTCAAACAACCCGCATCACATTCAAATGATGAAATGAGGAAGTGTCTTCAGGTTTGCTGTACAAAACGGACGTCGCCCTGCTGCAAGAAGAGGGATGAGATTCACGGACTCGGGTTTGGGAAGCTTATTATGCAAGTGGTGGGGCGAATGCAAATTTTGTGCACGACCAGACAAAACTCCTCATGATTAGCGCTGCATTAATGGCACACATTGGTATTCCGCCTGTAATTTCCCAGCCGTGATGGGAGGTCAGATTGCGGTGATTACCAACCCGCCGCGGCAGTCGGTGTGTTCAAGGTGAGAAGACATCCGTTTTGTTTCAGTAAAAAATAACCAAAAAAACCTCGAGCAGTTCGGTTCGTCGGGCAGGTCGAATGCTTTTTATTTTAAAAAAAAGAAGAAGGGAGACGCAGCGTACACTTTAGTTTTACACCCTGAAGTATGTGTCTCAGAGACGCTGCTGATTATCTCCGTCTCATGTTTGAGGATCTTTGGAACTTGAGCCCGTGTTTGGTCGTGTTTATTGATGGAGCTGCTCGGTCTCGCTCCGCCCTGCTCTCGGTTATATAAGCGCGAAAAGCTTATTTATTATTTAGTTTTAGTCAAAGTGAATAGTAATTAGCCATGACCCTGTTTGATGTTGCAACTGGGGCCTGTTAAATTGATGCTCTGGAATAACTCTGGGACCGAAATGAACTCAGTTCAAACCTGCTAATTTATTCATGCCGCCGCTGATCAGCAGTGCACTTACATCAAACTTTTCTTTTTTGCTTAGTTCTGTTTGTGTGCAGGCATCATCTGACGCTGGTGGTGGGAAATGAAGGAAGAGATAAAGATTGCGAGATACGATCGGAATTATCCTCAGTACAAGATTACAAGATTATTAACGATGCCTCGAGGTCCATCAGATACTGTTAAACAAGCCGGAACTGAAAATGAGGCCGACGTGATGCTGTGGACGGCTTATTTAACGGAGCCTGTAAACAGCTTCAGATTACGTCTCATTATTCTTCCACAACACACGAGCTGTTACTTTCACTTGTCTCGACGGAAACGCTGACGGGATGTTGAACGTGTCGTTACAGGAGCAACATTAAGTGTAATTCCTTCTGAAACTCTTCTGACGGGTAATGATCTTGTGTACGGCTCTTGCATCGCTAGGGGTGTATATATATATATATTTATATATTTGCCATCGATTTATTTTTTGCCGTAAAACACACCACGAGGGTATAGGGGAGGTTATGAAAAGGGGCGATCAACAATGCCAAATGAATGTACCCCAGCTACTGTGCTCCGGGGAATAATACATATTTATTCAGAATTATTCATGTTTATGAGCCACCGAGATTCTCGTGACTTCCAGAGTGGAAGAAGACGCACACACACACACACACACACACAATTTATGCATTTTAATGTTCCACTGTGGATAAAAAAAAATCTTAAAAGTTCAAGCATTAGCTGCCTGCCAGTGTTTAAATATTGGCAGAACTATTCAGACGGCAGGGGACTCGCTCAGGGACAAAGCACTTTCTAAGGACGGGCATTAATGAAACACTATTGTCAAACTAAATGAACCAAAATACGACATATACAGTAGTGGCCCGTAGACTGTTACAGGAAGCTGCAAACCGACCAGTGCAGAGGTGACTTTACTATCTACAGCTGATTAATGTCACGTACTTGCACAGTCCTCCAACTCATTTGACGAACTATGTTGTATGTGATTAAAAACAACCAAATCGAACGTTTCCCTAAATAGCGCCTCTACTGGTGACAGGAGGTAACGCCACAAATACTTCTTCTGCCTCGGAGCATCGTGGGACTTTATTTGATTTACCAACGCATGGTTGATGAGCTTGTAAAGGTAACGGGGGATGGTTACATGGCAGAGAACCAGCACGATTTACTTACAGAAATCCATTTAAATACACACACTTGACGGACTTACCGGGTCCACCGCTGACCTCTAGGGGCCATGTACATAGCGACCGCTTTAAAACTCCCACATACGTCGTAATACGCTGTTTCAAAAACGGCAATTTTCTTTTGGTGGACAGGCTCAGAAACGGACTTCATACTGGATGATTCTTTAAAACCGGCAGATTATCTTCTACTTATGCATTCTTTTAGCGTCTAATGCTATCCGTTCGAAAGTTACGTCTTGACTCTGTTTGTCCCACGCACTTTACGTGTGGCACTGCTGCCTCCCTCACCTGTCAGAGTCACTATTTCTTAAGGAACCTTGGACATTAAACCCTTTGTCTCCTATATTGTGGCGGTGGGTACTTTGTGTATATTATGTCAGAGACGGGAGCTTGTCAGATCTCAGCAGTCCACTCGTCATCTCTGCTTTAGGTTTTCGGAACCTAACCAGCACTAGCCTGACACAGCCAAATCCCTGAGAGAGTTTAGTTGCATCGTGGGTAATGTAGGCAGCGGGTTTTGACAAGGAAGACAAATGTGAAAAATCCGCCGCAATGATTTCAATCCATTTGTTTACTGTCCAATGTGAGTCCCAAGCTGAATCTGAGGAGTTCACCTTTAAGGTTGGAGATGGATTTTAAAAACCAAACATTACAAGGAAAAACGGAAAAACTCGCACTCCCTGATTCCCGAATGCACGTAGTTGCATAAAAAACACACGAGAAAGGCGCTCGTGACCTGTGACAAAACATTAAGAAATGCCGCGCACGTGTCCCGATCATTATCATTATTGACAGCAGATCAGGTGCACTGACCGCCGCGGAGCTGTGCCCTTACATGTCCAATTACTGATGACGGGGACGTTGAACCTGAATTAGACTGTGTGACTTTATTCCACCATTCATGGAAGGATTCGAGTTGTTAATGGTTATTTATCGGCTCGTCGAGACCTTTTGAACACACCGCCGCCATGCAAGGACCCGCGGGAGGGCGCCCGTTAACCTGTTTCACTGACCATAAATCCGGCTGCGGATTGTGAAGGTGACTGGATGCACACTCCCACATGAAAGTTTGATGTTTATCCACTTTCCCACTTTGCTATTTTCCTTCCCCGCCTCAACACTAAACATCCGCACTGGTCATGAATTCTGTGTCGCAAATTTGTCCCGTGTGAAAGGTCGTTCCTGCCTCCGTCCTCCCAGTTTGTCCCCTTGACTCCGCGGCGTGTCACATTCCATTTCGCAACACATATTTCTGAAAGCGTACGGACCTCGGCGACGCGGCCATGTGAAACCGCGAGGGCGTTTCAGCCTTGACATTCCGTTGATCCTCACGACAAGAGAAAGAACAACCACGAGAATCCTCCACGGGGAGGTCGAAGGGGTCAGGCTCCGCCGCGGAACATGAGCCCGGAGCGCAGTGCAGCGACTTGCTAAAGGCCACTTCAGTAAGGAGGACGCTTGCCCTCCACAGAGGACTGGACCCGATAATACGTCTGTCTGTTTCTGATGCCTGCCTCATTTCCATATCCCCCGCTGACTGATAATGATAATATCGCTGCTGTGTTGCAAATATGTGTCTGAAGTGAAGGTCAAAGCACAGAGCAACACATCTACTTCAACCGTATTGTACGAGCTCGACATTCATTCATAATATTTCATGGCCGCAACTATTCGTCGACAGGAATTCTGCGAAGTCTTTGCTGGTTGTTCCCAGATCTCGGATCAAATATCAAAATCTACATCCACACAAGCGTTTTAATCCCTGTCCGCGCTAACACACCTGAAAACGTCTTTCACGTACGCTGAGCATGTGCGTACCTGTTTAAACAGGAAGCAGATCGTCCTACTCTGCAGTTGGTGACTTGGTTACAGAAGATACTACGAACGAGGTCCAGAAATGGTGAAAAAGTCAGAGCAGGGATTTCTTCTCTTGGAGCGACGACGAAGTGGAACTCGTGCTCAACATGAGCGTTTACAGTGGTTCGCATTCACCGCTGGTAGTCCAGGCGTGACTGATCAGAACCAATCAGGAAGCAGGTGCCCTTCCAAACTACAACGCGGTCCCGGTGTTTTCAGACTAAATCATGGCCAGCAACGTTTCCAAACTTTTCCTTTTTTACGGCACTGGGAAAGTCCGGAGCAGTGCAGACGCAAACGTAGCGACATCGACACGATCTACTTAAAAGAATTTAATCGTGAATTTTGAATGATGGTTCATTTTGGTGTGTAACTAATTTTCTTCTACGAACTGATCTTTCTCATTTGTTCGTTAAATTTACATTTTTTTTTCTTCCTGTTACGCACTTTGTAACTTAAGAAAAGTGCTGTATGAATCAAGTTCATTATTATTATTATTATAATCAGCATCAACTAACTATACATTTCCTCATATTTCTCAGGTTCTTAACTTTGCTCTCAGCATTTATTCTAATCCCCCCCAACATCAAAACAGCGACTGCTGCAGAGTTACGCGGAAGAAAATTAAAACGAAGAGACGGCGCACCAGTAAACAGCACCGCCATGCCTCGCCGCCTCGCCGCATAAACCGCATCATGTCATGCTTCTCATACTAATGAGAGACAATTAGTCCGGAGTAACAGTGAGCCACTCCTCCGCGCGTCAAACCCAACATGCTCCGTTTCACGTGGACTCATTTGTTATGCACCCAGGGCTTATGGCCGGATGGATGGCTCCGGTCGTGATTGTTGACTCAGCGCCCCGGCGTGAGACTTTAATTGCAAAAACAGTGTCTTGCACCATGTGCCGCCCGCGACCCCGCGAGTCTCCCCAGTGCACCGTCAATGATGTTACACCAGATCTCTTAAGTGCAGTTTTAAAGAAAAAGATGAAACTCGACTCGAGTCAAGTGCGTTCGCTGCGATTTGTCCCGACGGGCCTGGAACAAGTTGCCGGGCGTCTTTGGAACTTCACTTTTTTTTTCGATTTTTTCCCCCCTTGAAACATAAAGCGGAGGCGTGAGGCGCAAGAATGCTTCACGACACAACAACGCACTGCAGCAGCGTACATGTTGAAGGTCATTACATTTTTTTTTTCTTGAGAACAAACAATCAATTCTCTGTAAAAAGTAGTCGCTCTTCTTTAGCTCGTCTCCGTGCAGAGCTGCTAAATGTTTTCTCGAGGTCAGATGCTGACATTCAAAGAGCTTTACAACCAATACAAATGAAAGCGAGGGAGACTGAACTGAAGGAGTCGTGGGCCAAGAAACGCAAACGACGACTGAACATGTGCGAACCTTTTTGTCAAACAGGAAGCAGATCGTCTGCTGCGCAGTTGGTTACATTACTTACAGTAAAACACTTGGAACGAGAAACAAAAAATGGTGTAAAGTACGAGCAAGGATTTCTTTTCTCGGACGTATGACGAGGAGAAACTTGTGCTTGAAGGTTTATAACATTTTTGATAGTTGGAGTCGTGTCTGTAAGAACCAATCGGGAAGCGAATGCGTCGTCGTTTCCAAGCGTCTCTGGAAGCGAGCAGCGTTTCCAAAGTTTTTCGGTTTTAGGCGCCCGAATAGGCCGGACGGCAGGTGTAGCCAGAGCAGCATAAAGATAAAGATAAACATCTGTAAAGAAAAACACAAGCTGGTTTGATACTGTCTCCACTCGGAGCTAATATGTAACCGTGGTTGACTGTACCGAGTGTGATCACCCACCACTGTGTCTGAAATCCCAGTTTTTTTGCTGAGGATCACCGACTGGAGGTGTGAAATGTATCACATGCAGTCTGTTCCCACCGCCTCACACACACACACACACACACACACACACACATTTGCCTCTGTTGAGTTGCTGTACGTTGCGATCATGAGAAAACTGCCAAATGTGATCAGTGTGACAAATGTTGCCGTGGTACAGTATGCGACACAGTCACAGCGGCGCATACGGCGCGCTCGCTGGTGACTAACCTGATTCCATCCGACAGCTTTCACATAATCTCCGCATCATCCCCCCAACCAGGAAAAAAAAAGGGGGGAATGTTGTGAAAGTGGAGACTGTGAATGAATCACAAAGCGTCTTGGTTGCAGCACTGAGGAGGTCATTGTATGAATTTAACATTGTTTTCTGAAGGTAGCACATACGTAGGATTAACGACATTATGCAGTTTTCTGTTCACGTTTGTTGTCTTTGTATTGGAATGATTAATGTTCCAATTTCAATAGGAAGTGTGTTGGTTATTGTCTTTTCGATTTGGCCTATCTACGCCTCCCTAACACGGGTGCTGTTTGAGTGTTGGATGGTTGGACTTTAGGGGCCTGGACGCAGCATTGTAATTGGTTTTCTTTGCAGTGACGTTCTTGACATGAAAAAAAATGTCTCTCTTCTGACATGGAGGAAAAGCAACATGTCGTCCTCGAGTGTAACGCTTTGGCCCTGCGCCATCTTGGTTTGTTTGCAGCCAGATCGATCGATCGATCGATCTATCTACGCCTGCATCCATGCACCGAGTGCTCGGCACTAGCTTCGCGATCAAGCGGTGTGCATACTCCAATGCACACAGTGTTTTTCTTGTATATTTTTACTCTATAATACATAGTACTATAAACGAGACCGCAATCTACAAAATGAACATCATGCTGTTGTGACGAAGACTTGAAACTAGAGATTGAACCATAAACTCCTCAGGAAATGAGGCAAAGACAGACATGCTCAGAAATGTTTTAAACTAACCCTGCAGCAATTTGAGGATTGTTTTTATTTATGTTTTACATATTTTTTGTAGCTCAGGGTCACTGGAGGCATCCATTGACACTGCTGTAAATCTAAGCTGTCCTTCATGAAGGAGGTTCAAAACTTAAGGTTTTCTGAGGTTTTCTTGGAGGAGACAATGACGCCGTTACCTTAACGGTGCAGGGGGGGGGTTCTGCCTCAGCTTGAATGAGCAGTGCTGCCTCTGATTCATCTATTATGCAACAGACGGAGACTTCAAATGAAGAGCACGAAGAAGAGAAATTTGGGTTTAATGGCCTGATGCCTGCACGCGAACGACGCAAGCGGCGGCCGCGTCGCAGTCCGTCCGTCCCGTCGGTCACTCATTACTGCGACGGCCGAGAGATTGAAATGATACAGCGAGCTCCCCGTTAAAAAGATGCCGTCTGAACAGGGCAAAGGATAAATGATTAACGAGTGCAAATGAAATAGGAGGCAGAACACCCCTCGGATTGTGTTACTCATCATCCCTCATTAGTACTTAGACCCGCCACCTTTTCATTACGCCGACGCGTAACTTCACCGAGTCGGCGGTGTACGGGAAAAATCACTGCGAGGAAATTCTAATTGGACAGTTTTATTAATGCTCTGCGGCCGCTCAGTCTATCTCTCTCGCCAATTTGACTGCGCGGTGAGAAGTCCGGGAATCGCGATCCGTTCCCTGGGAGTGCATTTGTTGTTCTCCTCCATTTTTTCCTTTTTTCTTTTTGAGCTAATTAAATTTCTTTGCGCAAAACCCTTTATCAACTGCTCGGGTATTTTGCGGTTTATCTGTCACTCTAGTGAGGATGTTTTGGTTTTTTTATCACCCCCCTCCCCTCGGGCTGTATGAAAGAATTTAAATCTATCAAATTATGCACATGGAGCCAACGTCTGCTGCGGGGGAGGGGGGGAGAGGGGGGGGGGGGGGTAGCAATCGTTCGGTGGGAAAAAGAAACGCGACTGAGCCCCTCTTAGAAAAATCCTTGAAACAGCCGCGCATGGCTCTAAGTTTCCCAGCGGTGCAGTAAAAGGTTCACTATGAATCATATCACATGTGCCTGAGTGGATCGGTGGTCATGCGGAGTGTGGACTTTTATCGCCCACTGTTCCCACATTTACATCCCCCCCCCAGTCATTTTTTTTTCCTTTTCGAAATCATTATCGTGCTGATTAATAATTCCTCGCTCTGCACGCCTTCCGCACATGGGCTTCGATCGCGAAGGTGTTTGGTAATGTGCACAGATCACATGTTTAGCCGTCAGACAGGTATCAGGGGCGCCTTTTCCGCAGCAATTCTCCACTTGTTACCGAGTCTCTGTGATCTGCCGAACCGCCAGTGCTTTGAAAGGGCGCTGTGAAAAAAAAAAAGGGGGGGGGGAAAGAGAAAGTGTTGAAGTCAGCGAAGGAGATAAAAGACATCACGGCCTTGTCGTGGTGTCGGTTGAGACGCCTGGTGCCGCAGCGAAAAGGTCACATGTCTGATTTCATCACCATCATCATCATCATCATCATCATCCCCACCGCTGCTGTACACCGTCTACTGGATATCCACATCCATATACATTTGATGTTCAACTCACACGTGCAGTAGTGAGATCGTCTTCTTCCCCCCCCCGTGTGTGTGTGTGTGTGTGTGTGTGTGTGTGTGTGTCTGTGTGTGTGTCTGTGTGTGTGTGTGTGTGTCTGTGTGTGTGTGTGTGTGTGTGTCTGTGTGTGTGTGCGTGTCTGTGTGTGTGTGTGTGTGTGTGTGTCTGTGTGTGTGTGTGTCTGTGTGTGTGTGCGTGTCTGTGTGTGTGTGTGTCTGTGTGTGTGTCTGTGTCTGTGTGTGTGTCTGTGTGTGTGTGCGTGTCTGTGTGTGTGTGTGTCTGTGTGTGTGTCTGTGTCTGTGTCTGTGTGTGTGTGTGTGTGTCTGTGTGTGTGTGTGTGTCTGTGTGTGTGTGCGTGTCTGTGTGTGTGTCTGTGTCTGTGTGTGTGTGCGTGTCTGTGTGTGTGTGTGTGTGTGCGTGTCTGTGTGTGTGTGTGTGTGTGTCTATGTGTGTGTGTGTGTGTGTGTTACCTTTTTGACCCTTTCAACATTCACACTTTTACCCCAAAGAGATTCCACCGTGTGATCACAGAGGCTGAAACATTTCACATTGAGCGAGATGTGAGTCAAATCTCTTTCTTCTTTTTATTCCACTGCCAATTTATCCAAAGTCCTTTCCACAATTTTCCTCCACATTCCTGTAGAAAACGAAAATCCCAAAATATTTCAGCGGAGCGTGACTAATATTTCAAAGTCTGTCCGGACCTTTTCTCGTAAACGCAAATGTCCGCAGCTGTTTCCTCAGACGTTTTCCCGGAAACCCTTCCTGCCAACGCTCTCGCGAAAATGTGCAGAAAAAATGTCCGATTGAGCCGACGTGAGAACGCAGCAGGAAAAATCTGTGTGGGACAATTCACAGCGAGTGAGTGGACGTGTTGATGAGTGTAAATGGAAACGTTGCTTTTTCTGCAGTGGACTTCTCCTCACGTCCCGCCTCTTCCTGCTGCCGCCGCCGCTCTACACAGACGCCACAGAGCGTTCCGCAATAGTTCCTGTCGGTGTGAGCTCGTGCGACTCGGACCATCTCCTGCTGCGTTCGTCGCATGTGAAGAGGCGAACTCTGACGGAAATTTCCGGACCCGATTTCCTGGACATTTTCCGGAGTTCATGTCGGGAAAACAATACTCCTGGTTGAATGTTGCAGTGTAGTCCATGTGATGTAGTAAAACCTGGTGTCTGGTCATTGGATAAATCTGCCACTGGACACAATTTTACAAAAAGAATAATATCAGGGTTTTTTAATTGTGAAAAACATAGACGTGAAGTTGACAGTAAATGTACAAAGGTGAAGAATAGGAAATCGAAATAGAATCATGAAGACACAACGACTTTGCACAGAGAATCTTTATGATGACAAATTAAAAAAGGGGTTTTGAACTGTTCCACTGTGGAAAAGGCCTGAACGCCACTATATATATTTTTACCCGCGAGCGTTGGATGACAGTGATTGGTCTGCAGCTCCGAGGCGTCTGGGAGTTATCAGAGAGGATGAGGAGGTCAAAGGTGTAACCTGGTGCCAGGCCGCGCGGCGCTTTGAAAGCAAATGAAAGATCCGAAAATCAATTCTGTACTTGAGCCGTGACCAGTGAAGAGAAGCCTGTAAGGCGGGAGGGGGGGCGGAAGGGGGGGGGTGGGGGGTACCTCGCCTCGGTACCAGGAAACGAGTTTCGCAGCTGCAGGTGAGATAAGGCTGAGTGACGGACCGACGCCGACACACAGAGGATTGCAACAGTCAAGATATGAAGAAATTAAAAAACCACGATCTGTGGTCTTCTAATCCATTTACAGACTGCAGAGATTTGAAAAGAACAAATAAATGTAAAAGTTGAAAATGACTCCAAACTAGTCTCACACTCGATCAGAAATCTCACCATCATCGTGAATGACCGTTCACAGCGACTGAACAAACAGTTCCACTGAGCAACATTCTCCGTTCGGTCATTGTCTTTTTTTGAATTCATTTTTTTATGATTTTTCTCTCGGATTGAAATTGTGTTTTTTTGAATTAATTAGGTGATTCAGTTTCAGCGGGAACAAGGGCAGCAAAAGTCGTCTTCTTAAATCATGTCCTTACAGGGAACTCCAGTGTTCATGGGCCATCTGTAATTTGACTTTATCTTAATTAAATCAACACCGCTACCTTCATAATGTCCGGTTTAATTGCATGCTAATATATCCACTGAGATTTTTATTTCTTCTCTTGGTCCTGTTTGTGTTTCCTTCTCCTCATTCGGTCGACCTTGATTCTGAAATCCCCGCGTGTCCTTCATTAGTAATTAACATCTGTGCGTCTCCTCTCACTGGAGATGTGTAGATGTCTGTTGTCTTTGTCGGCATCGTCGTTCCCCTCCCCGTCTCTCCGGATGGGGGGGGGGGGGGGGGGGTTATCAGAACCTCCTGAACTTCAGAAATCCCGCATGTGAGATAAAGCAGTTGAATTCATATTCCTGAAATGATCACCTCCGGTGAAAGTTGGCGGTCTCTATGGAAAGCCGGCACATGCCACTCAAACTGACTCCCGTTTCCTCCCTCCGCTGGGGTTTGTTGGCAAATGTTTCAATTTTTCTTCCCTCATAATACTGGAAGAATATTCGGAGGACGACTTCCATCGTCGTGACTGTTCACAGCCTTCGGCGCTGGCTTGTGTTTGAATACGGTCTCTTATTAAATGACAAGTTCTCTGTTATTTGATTAAACTGAGCGTTGGCAGCGTTAATGACTCGGTGTTCGTCGGGCAAAACACTCGCAGGGTGTTTGAACGTCTGAGTTATGAGGAACAAGCGGCGAGATGGGAAACGTTACTTTGTCAACCTGCGCTGGGCGAAGATTAACTGAAGAGGAGTTACGTACCACCATGCTGCTGCTCACCAGAGCATTACGCAGCCAACAAAAACACATTTCACTTCGTCAAGCAGAGATACAGTGTCCTGCTTTTTGACCAAATGATTTGGCCTGTTTAAGAAAAAAGAAAAAAGACCTATAACCTATAAACATGTGACTGATGCTGCCTTCACGTGCCAGTCGGAAGATCCTACTTCCCACTTGTGAAGTCGGAATCATGCGAATGTCACGTTCAAGTGTTTTGTTGTTGGAAGGAATTGAAAAAAAGGCTACAGTCGGTTTCTTATGGACAGAACGATAAATGGCATTGGGCTATATCAAGTTAAACTAACATAGATCACAGATTAAAATGGATGTACACAAGCAAAAGCTAATACTTGTTGCACTGTTAAAAAATAAAGAATTATGTATCATCCATCTCTGAATCTATCCTCTTCTCCGCCAAGGTTCTGGACGACCCAACTCGGCAACTCGGGTATCAACATTATCTCTTGAGTTTCCCCACTAGTATTCACGACTCGAGCGTTGCGTCCATGTGCAATTTCCAAGTCGGCAACTCGTATTTTACCAGAATTCCAATACCACATGAAGGCAGTTACATAATCCTACTAGTGTTGTACACCGGTGCTGTAACCTTCGCCGTGTGCCTTCCCACGGCGGGTCAGGTAAACCGCAGGTCGAGCGGTTCTCAGCAGGCAGAACTCGGACAACATCTGACACCGGAGCTCAAGATATCGGAGCGGCCCACAGAAACAAGTCCCACTCCCTGATGCTGCAATAGTTGCCGTTTGCACGAAATCAAATTTGAAAGAGCAACGGACAATTGGGGAGTCCAGCCGGTCATCCGCTGACTGTTGGCGTTGCGACTCTCTATCTATATATGAATGTTAGAGACCGACTGATATGTCTGTGAAATCGGCCATCCAATTTATTGGTATCTCATGTTTGCCAATATGCGCAGATATGAAATGTTTTATTTTCAAATTAATTAATTGTTCATTTTCCTAATTCAATTTCTATATATTTGTATTATTGGTATATTCTTTTTATATATTTCGGAAATATCAAGCCATATGTATATGTATGTATATACAGTATATATAAATGATAGAATAGAAACCACAGACTTAAAGTTATGATTAAACTAAAATAAATATGCATAATAACCACATTAGATCAGCCACATACTGGTTGAAAAGAAATTTAAAAAATACAATAGAAGGGGAAAAAAAACTCCTGACTGCAAAACACCTGACAGCAAAGACCCGGAAAAAAAAAAATCATATTCATCAAAGTGTGACGGAACTGCTCGCAGTCAGGATACATACGGGGACCCACAATGCACCAGTGTTGGTTCTTCACCTTGGACGGCGAGCACCACACACACGGCTCCCCCAGGAGAGGAGGGCAGCGTGTAGACCCGCGGACCCGGACACAGGCAGTGAACCACAGACAGAACAGAGGGAGGAAGGCCACGGTGAGGTCCTGCTCAGTCTGCATGAACGTTTCAGGGCCCCTCGGATCAGCTGTGCTCCGGGGTCCAAGTGTCCATCATCCTCCTCCACACACCGGACTCTGACGCTCGACTAATCTGGTTCAAGGAGCTTTTTTTTATTATTATCAAGTTCTCTTTGTTCCTCGTGTTCCCTGTTTCTCCTTACTTAACATATGGATGGTGCTGTTTGTCTGGAGTCAGAACCGTTCCAGGAAAAACTAAATATTGGACAATTAATTCCCGCTCTTTCATCTGGAAACACGACACCGGCCTTTTGGCAACAAGTCAAGCGGCAGTTGGTTTGTTTTTCCCCTTTCACGCTTCGATATCTGGTTCACTTCACGCTCGTAACGAGACACGGAGACTCGATGACTGCTTTGATGAGTTGTCAAACCAACTCAGAGGTTTTTATTAATTTGCTCCTTTGGGCCCTTTTTATAATTTAAATCAAAGTGTCAATGCTATTGGGAATGCTCTTAAAAAAAACGATGACTTTAAAGTAAAAGAAAAAAGATAATTTATTGAAAGAGAAAAAATAGGACATTTTTTCGAGTGATTTACTGAAGTGGAATGTGTTTCCTCTGTGATCAGAGCTATTCTGCAAACACACTTTTTGAAAGTAAATCAAATTTGATCTAGTATACTGAATTTACAATACATCAATGAGATAGAATGGGATCTTCTTTCTATGTGTCGTCCGTTCGTGGAGCCCCTCGGCCCACACAATCCGCCCTCATCGTCGTCCCACTGCCTCATTTTTTTCCCTTCCTCCTCTCTGTAAATTATTCCTTTGATCTCCAACCCTCTGGTTCCTTCCCTCCTCTCTCTCCCGTCCTCTTCCACTTCTTCTCCACTTCCAGTCTTACAATGAAGCAAAGTTTCAAAAGTGCTGCCTCATGTCCAGGTCAAACATCCCCTCACTCCCTTGATCTAACCTGGACGGATCCACCCAGGGAACGTGGTCACTGTATGAAACTGGACGAAGAAGTGAAAGTCAAGTGAAAAGACGGAGGAAATGTTTTCTCCCTTGGAGTCGTCTTTTCATCTGCACACTGCGACGCCAAGAGGAGCTGCTGAAAGCTCCAGAGTGCCTGGCGGCTGTGAATGGTTTGCCAAATGCAGCGGGACGTGACAGTTCATCAAACCAAACCGATGAACCGGGAGCGTGTGAAAGCTGCTGAGCTCACAGGAGTTTATTCTCAGCAACACTTTACAAATTTGATTCAAACTTAAACTAAATTACTGTGCGACGGGAAAAACAAGCTATAAACACGACACCGACAAACTGTCACCTTGTAAAGTTAATGTGACAAATGTGTGGAGCGAACAGTTGCCTACAGGCGCAAAATACAACTGAGGCTGATGGGAATAACTTTAGTTGTGCAGGGTTTTTTAAGTCATAAACCAAATTGACAAGTCGGCAATTTGATCGGATGATTGAGGAAAAGTACAATGGAGTATTAGGGCCACGTTGAGAGAGAACATTTTGAGAACTTTGAGAATTAAGTCTTAAATTTACAAGAACAAAGTCAAAATAGAATAAGAATAAGGTCATAAATTTTCAAGAATAAATTCGTAAATTTGCGAGAATAAAGTGAAAATATTACGAGAATAAAGTGAAAATATTACAAGAATAAAGTCGTAATATTACGAGAATATCGTTGAAATATTTTAACAATAAAGTCGTAATTTTCTGAGGATAAAGTCATAATATAACGAGAATAGAGTTGTAATTTTCCGAGAATAAAGTCATGATATAACGAGAATAGAGTTATAATTTTACGAGAATAACGTTGAAATATTTTAAGAACAAAGTCGTATTTTTCAGAGAACAAAGTCATAATATAACAAGAATAAAGTTGTAATTTCACGAGAATAATGTTTAAATATTGTGTGAATAAAGTTGTAATTTTACGAGAATAGTCATAATATGAGAATTAAGTCAAAATAAAATAAAGAATAAGAATGATGTCGTAATTTTACCAGAATAAAGTCGTAAACTTACGAGAATAAAGTTGAAATATTTTGCGAATAAATCCTAATTTTACGGGAAAGAAGTAAAAAATATTATGAGATCAAAGTCTCTGTGTTATTGTAGTGGAGAAATGTCACAGAACGTCCCGTGCGTTAAAATGAGGAATGTGGAGAATCGTTGTGAAGCTGTAACTTCAGTCTGGGTCACCGAGGAAAAGTGTTTTAATAACATTTAACATGGATAACATGACAATCACGTTCCTGTTGTCAGTGTGACGCCAGGGTTGCTGTTTATTTACGTACTATGATATTAAATCAAATTTAAAAATTCCAGTAAAATCACGACTTGATCCTCATAAAATTAAGAAATTTTATTTTTCTCCCTAAAACGTTTGTCATAGAAAAGTGATTGTGATTTATCCTCTGGGCACCAGGAATGTCTGTAAAAAAATTCCTCAACAATCCATCCAGTCAGGTCCAGAGTAGCTTTGGGAATTTGGGAGGCACGGGAAGATTCCCGTTTTGACCGGGTCTGGTTGTTGGGACGCAACTTTTATAATTAGACGATGACACCTCGGATTTTAGCAGCATAGCTTAACCATGACTCACTCTGCTTGGACGTGTCACCCCTGAAACCTGAAGCGTGATGATGTCAGACATCACACATTATTTAGATTAACGTCCATAGACTGCACATCCAGGAATTAGAAAAGACAAAGATGGAGAATAGAGAGTAAAGGGGAAGCTGAAAAGTAAAACAAAATGTGTGGAATGTGTGAAAAATCAGCTTGTTCAGACACACACACACACACCAGACACACACACACACACCAGACACACACATACACCAGACACACATACACCAGACACACACACACACACACACACACACACACACCAGACACACACACACACACACACACACACACACACACACACACATACACCAGACACACACACACCAGACACACACACACACACACACACACACACCAGACACACAGCAGCTCAAGCCTCTCCATGCCTCTCAGTTAGGAGATTGTCTGGATTTTGCTTATTTCCATGGATTAGTTACAGGAGGGGCTTTTTTTAAAAACTGCGTCGGAGTGAACGTTTTTCGGCGGAAACCTCTGTACAACCTTGACGCGTTCACACCGTCTGCCAGACTTAGGCTCATCTCCTCTGTAATAAAGCCAGACACAAAAGAAAATCCCTGCTCCTGCCCCTGTAACGCTGTGAATGATGCTGCGCTTCGCTTTTCTTTGTCCGCAACGGAGCCTTTTGGGCTGTGTGTGCCGCTCAGGAAGGCGTGCTCCGGTAAAACGTCTAATATGATACCGTGGAAACTCTGAAAAGAGACGGGAAATACAGCGCAGAGGAATAAATTATTACCAAATGAATTAAAGAAAAGGGAAATAAAATGAAATGAAAAGTGAAGTGAACTACATGAGAAAAAAAATTTAAAATATCGCAGAAGGAAGCCCATGTTGACTATCATGTTAGGGATTACACAAAATGGAGTTGTGATTAAATACAAAGGTTTGAATCAACGGCTTTTTTAAGTGGATAAAAACTTTTGTGCAATTTAAATCCACGAAAGAGATCAGGTTCATTCATTTTCAACTGCCGTAAGGCCGCCTCCTCTGGAATCACCAGCAGAGGGCGACTCCACCGGTTGTGCCCATGGAAGTCAGGAAAGGATTTACGACAGTCAGTTAACACGTTGCTGTGGGTGGACGCGCAGTGGGCGGCCTCTTCCCCCCCCCCCCCCCCAAAACACCAAGGATGGCGGCCGGTCAAAATGCTAAACTCGAGGCTTCGAAGCGCCGGCTCGAAAAACCAACGGAGTGACGTCGCGATGGGTTGACACTTGCACATCCTGCACCGAATGATTACGAGAGGTTGGCGAAAATCTGCTCTGACTCTGTGGTCTCAGGACTCACAGGATGAGATATTCCAAAAGCCAAGACAGGTTTCCTTTTTCTGCCTAGGACACCTGTGAATGTTTTACCTGAGATGATGCTGGAAGATGATTTCGCCGCCTGCCTGTTGAGATGACCACCAGCCGCGTCTCTGCAGGCGAACAGCGGTTCTGCAGAGCGTCGGTGGTGTTTGACCAAATAGTCTCCGAAGCTTTGGAGCCCAAAGGAACTAAACCAGGAAAAAAAAAATCCCCTCACTATAAATGGAGCCATATCTCTGCCAGTCCATTTTTCAATTTTCCTCACAACTGATCTACCAGACGTCTCCAAACTTTGCGGGTGTTGATGTTGAGCACGAAAGAAAAGTCAATCGGATAAGGAAAGTTTCGCACATCGCTTTTCAAGATGTTACCTGGTGTGAAGAAGAAAGAGGAAAAAAAATGAAGCTGGACAATTCACGGCTGGATTAACGCAGGCCAAGCAATCAGCTTTAATATAATTATGCTTTTAACCTGAATTGTGATCGTCATTACAATCCAATATGTGGTGGAGGTGATTCCAAAAGGTCTTTGAGTCTTACTACATAATACGGAACAAATTTTTCTGTCATGAACTTTTTTCAGAAGCTCTTATCTGTGTTGGTTGCCTTTGTACCTGAGCGACTTCTTTTCCCTCCCGGTTGACTGCTGAAGGATAAGCGTTCAGAATTCCTGTCACACTGAGGCTGCTGCAGGATGATCTCTCGCCTCAGCAGCCACTCGTGCAGGATTTACATCAATCGAGGCGTGGTGACTTTTTAATGCTCGACTCGCCGCTCATTAGAAATGTGTTTATATTTCTACAGTTGAGTGGATTTTTTAAAATCAATGCCATTATATCCGCGTCTGCGGATTTGAACTGAGAGCAGTTTAGAAAGGGTCTGTGGACGAACCGTGGGGTGTAGGTTTGTACCGGAACATTAAGTGGAAGGGGTCTGGGGTCTCTTCCTTCAGGACATTATTGAGCATCACACACTTCATTTCCGGCGTAGGGAATTTTTCTGCATCCATTTCTGCCCTTTCTGCATTACTGTATGGTGCAAACCTCTTTATTTACATACAGGGGGCGGGAAATTATTCAGGTACCAGGTGATTCAGGATTCATTTAACGTTTCTAAAATAGTGTATAGCTGGTTTCCAAATCCACGTGAGGTATGAGGCAGTGTGAGGGCGAGAAGGAGCAGATAAGAAATGACGTCCGAGGGGGAAGCTGGAGGGGCTGAGGCTGAGGGGATCCAGCGAGGGGGCTCGGGCGAGGCAGCAGTTGGCCGATGGCTCGGAGTCCGACTGGAGAACGAGACGTGACGAGCCAGTAAAGGAAAAGTAGGCGGTGACGATTTCAGTCATAATACATGACATCTGCTTACCTAAATGTATAAAATATCACTGAAAATTTGTTTCAGCAATATTAATATGTGCAGCCAATATATATATATACTACTATGCAATATTACTGTTATATGATATTTGTTTGAGTTGTGTCACATTCAAATTCACTGTGCAAGTTTAACATTTTCGTTTATTTACGGTGGTTTGAGGCCAGGGACCAAATCAGGACTGATTATTTTCTTCTTTACTTGTTCGGTTATCCTTCTTTACACAAAATGTCTCTGATGCTGCAGGTCAGACTTTCAACACTGAACAGCCGTGTGTTATTTTATTTTATTTTTTTAAAAACACCATTATCGTAATCAAAAAAGAGATATTGGCTGATTGGCTCGAATGGGAGCCAATGGGATGTTTGGGGGAATTTGCTGTTGTCGTGCTTCAGTTGCAGGTTTTTCAGCAGCCAGGAGGGTCTGGTAACCTCTCTCTGTGTGTGTGTGTGTGTGTGTGTGTGTGTGTGTGTGTGTGTGTGTGTGTGTGTGTGTGTGTGTGTGTGTGTGTGTGTGTGTGTGTGTGTGTGTGAGTGTGTGAGTGTGTGAGTGAGTGAGTGAGAGAGAGAGAGTGCCTTGGTTTAGCTCCGAGACACACTCTTCCCTCCGTCCCTCAGCCCGGCGGTAATCGCTGCAGGTTTAGACGCTCGGCTCGTCTCGCTGCGTTTTTTCTGTGTTTTTCTTGCGAAGGCTTTTCTCCTGATAAAGAAAAACGCGCCTCATCCGAGCTGTCAGGAAGCCATCGCCTGCCGCGCAGCCACTTCCTGGAGGAGACGCGGGTGCACAGCAGGACACGATGTGCCCTACTGAGCCTGTATGTGTTTGTGATTGTGTTCTTGTTTCCCTCACAAGGATAGAAAAAGAAAATGAGGAACCAATCTTCAATCTGAGGTCAAGTAGATCCTCGGTCAGTTGGATTCCTGCTCGTGCATATTAAGGCCCTAGATGCCTCCGGCGTAAGAGGTTATTTGTAGTTTTGCTTAGCCATTGATTGTCATAGCATCACTCTACATGGATGTGTTGTTCATTACCAACTGACAGATTGATGCATGTTTTCTGCTGCGATCTTTCAGTACCTGCAACTAACGATTATTTTCATGATCGATTAATCTGTCGATTATTTTATAGATTCATCGATTAGTTGTTGGGTCCATAAAACATCCGATCGCGTTTCCCAAACTCAATGATGTTTGGTTTTGTCCACACACCAAAGATCTTTAGTTTATGTCACAGAATGTTGATGTTTTTTTCCCAATTATTGTTGTCGATTACTAATCGAATGATCGATTGACTGCTGCTGATGCAAGCTCGTCCTTGAAACTCCCTTCACACCACGAACTGCGTCAATAATATCATTATGTCTGTTTTTTCTCAAATCACATTCTAGTTACTGTTATATCGCAACTCGCCCTGAGCCAGAGAGCAGATCCTCTCTGGCTCAGGTCTGAGCTTTAAATATCCTGCATCACTCTCAGCATTTCCAAAGGCCTCTAATATAAATATGGGATTACAATGTTAAATCTGTTAAGGGTATTAGAAGATCTGCCTGGTGCGCCACAAGACCGAGGATTGCAGAGATATACCAACGATTGCTCAGTTTGCGTTTCGACCTTATCCCCGTGGTTGGTAATCCCGGGAGATCCGTGGCACGTTAAGTCTTTTATTAAAGTGTGAGGAACAACTGCATCTGGACTCAGGAGACTCTTTGTCGGGGCGACTGAAAGACATTGCTCCCTTGTGCTTTAATAAAGGACTTTTAACTGGTATCAGAGTGGCTGAGACCCCTTCGGGATTGCTGTCCACAGGGTTGTGACCTTAACAAAGGCTGAGCGATGACGGTTTTATGTCTTACTCTAAAGCAGATTACTATTTTGAAGAACACTTGATGTGTGTGGAGATTATCCTTCACTCTTTAGGAACCCTGTGTGTAGTGCTCTCTCTCTCTGGGGATGGTAGTTTCAGATGCGCCATCACTTTGGTCCAGACATTATCGCTGAAATATGCCGAAATAAATATGAGGTGCATTATTATTGCATTTGGTTCATACCCCCCTCAGAATGAATTGGGAAATTTCTCGCAGAGCTAGGTGAGAACATTGATACTACCTGTATTTTTGTACGGTAAACATGAAGCTAATGCAAGGAGCTGGTTAGACTAGCTTATAATAAAGACTGGTAAGGAGGGAAACAGCGAGAATGCCAAATGGCAAATCTAAAGCTTAATAAAAGAATACCTTACGTTTTATCGGTTTAGGCCAAACACAACGGAAGATTAAAAAAACAAACAAGGAATTTGGGGTTTACCTAATTTGTTGTTGGAGGAGTCCTGCCATCACTTGTACAGACGTCTTATTTTGCAGCTGTCGTATCCCTGCGGTTCTCAAAATGAGATGTGGTGCTTCGACATCTTGAGGCAGCAGAAAGCAATGGTGCAGTGTTTTTTTGCTCAAGAAAGTTAATATATGCACCTACATCGGTGGGAGCACAAACACGGACACATCATCTGCTAGCATGCTGTCACTTTGCACGCAAGCCGATCCGTTTTCATTGCAGAGAAGCTCTGTTCTCTCTAAGTACACTCCTGAATTACAATCTACCAAGGTGCAAGAGCACCTGGCTTGTAAGGGGAGTGGAAGACGGCATGCTGATTGGTTCACTGCAAGTTTCGGCCAACAACACACGGTCCGTGATTATTTAAGAGACAAATAACAACCCGTTTGATCCATGCACCCGGCGCAGCAGCGTTCAAATAGAGCCCGTTGTGGTCTAAATAGGGGAATGCTGTTCAGGGCCACAGGGTATTTCATCCCTGCAGTACCAGAGACGGCCACAGCAGCCAAGATCCACACGTTAGCATTGTGAGCGTGAGCCGAAAGAAGCTGAATGAATGAATCAATGACTGTGTGTGAATGTAAAGCGCTTTGATTCGTCAATAAGACTAGAAACGCGATATATACAAAAACAGTCCATTCATCTCATCATCCTTCTCTCTCACGGCCCTCGTTTTATCCTCTATTCAATTTCTTCAATGGGGAAATATAAAAAATTAAACCGCAGATCTTTGAGCATTCGGCCACGGAAAACACACACACACACACACACACACACACACACACACACACACACTGTACTCCTTATACCTGCTGCACTCCCCACATTATAGAGTGCTTTAATTTTTCTAAGTGTACACAAACAACACCTGCTCCGAAAAACATTTCGACCTGGCTCAGTTAGCTTGTGTGGTCTGCGACGGCTCATTGGCTTTATGATGATTACGTCTTCTGTGATAACCTTTTCACAGATGTCAGTAATTCGGGGGGGAGGGCCCGTTTTTTGCCACAACTCTTCTCTCTGGTATCCGTCAGGTCCCTTCGGTGTCCAGCATCATCGGGAATCGACGACGGGGTTTTGTGCAAATGATATTCCCCCTATCGCGCTCGATGTTGTCGTGCGTCTGCAGGCGAGACAATGTGTGGAAATGTGATGTGGAAATATATCTCCTCTCTATGTTCAACACGGTTTTTGTCATCTGATAGGTTTTTTTGCGGTTCCACTGTCTTCCACTGTATTCTCCCACCGCGCTACAAATGGTGTCAGTCGCTTCCTAATGACCTGATCCTCTCATGCATATTTTATGCAATGTTCTCATTCACATTTGAAAAAGAGGCTAATTCACCGCATAAATATTTGATAGGGACCTTTTACATTCCCACCTCCCACATTTCAATTAACTGCAAAATGTATCTTTGGGCTCACAATTTACCGCTCCGCTCGCCGCCATGGAAACCATTCCCCCTCGTTACCTTTACGTTTGTTATTCTTCCATAAAAATAAAAAAAGGCAACACAAAGCATTAGTGAGATTGCATTTCCCAATGATTAACCTTTGACAGCCACCTCAAGCCATCCCCGTAGACCACATTACGCTCACATCACAGGCGTTGAATTTCTGACGGCGTCGAGGACGATCGGAGTTATACAAGCCGCGATGTGGCTTCCGCCTCTCACATCGACACCTGGGTAAAGTTCCACTGTAGGCGACCGACGGCGCAGGAGGCCACAGCGCCGCCTCATCTATCAAACTGGGAGTAATCAGACACAGATTGCTGCAAATCGCCCAGGAGGATGGCAATCAATGTAAGGCAAAATTAACCCAAGGACAAAATTGACAAAGACGAAACAACTGGTGCAAAATTGGATATGAATTCCAATTATGACGAATGCCCGTAGCTCAAGGCGCAAGGCTTGTTTGTTGGCACCGGCGTCTTTCGAGGGACGCCAAGTGGAACTGTTCTGCACGGCCGGAGATGGAATACGAAGTGGTTCTAATGGCCAATGTGAAAAGGAATTCGCGTTCACCTTGTAAACTGTAGCTTTGTTCCTCGGAGCAACTCATCAGACTCCGAAGGTATAATGACACCGCAGGCTGTGGCAGGCAGCGCCAGTGCGCTGTAATATGAACAAAGCACATTGACGAAAGCACAAAGAGCCTGAAACGATCAGAGGGAAAAATCAGTTTGTCTCATCATTTGTCGTGGGACAGGTTTTAGTGCCTGCCATTACGAGATGGTTGATAAGAGTTTGTATTAAAAGACTAAATACTACACATGTTGGTCCAAAGCATTGGACGTTTATTCAGATCCTTGATGTAAATCCTGGTTTGTGTTTTCCTGACACGACAACCCTTCCTCCTAGAAATGATGTCTGTATGAAGCAAATTTGCCAAAGTCAACATGTATTGTGGGAACTGCAAATGCAACCAGATTATATTTATTATTAACATCATGAGGATATGTGGGAAATATGTTGATTTCAGTGACAACGTATTTTGTCTTGCGAGCCCCAGTCTCTGGCGTGACAGTCGTGTACTTTTACACCCGAGGCGTCGTTAATAAATGCAGCGCTGTACTAACTTTTGTGGCTTTTCACAAATTATGGCTGTTTGGTAACGAGCGGAGGTGGAGGTAGTTTTTTTATAAGGTCACAAAACCTTCTTTACGGTGGACGTTGAGGTGGCAAAGAATGTGACTGATATGGGAGGCTGGGGTTATTGTTTGCACTACGCTTGGCTTCTTCTAACCAGGATGATCTTTTCCTTTAAATCTTAGAGCTGCACTAATCAATACTTACATATTGACATGTGTGTAACATGAACAAGGACAAACCCACAGTCAATTATATCCAGATATTGTAATTCCCATTGGAATTTTCCAGTTTTACCGGAATTTCCCACTTTGGGATCAATAAATCTATCTGTCCATCCATCCATCAGTTTTAATCATCCCTCTTTCTTAATTTCTGGCTCTACACGAACAACGTCTCCATGGCAACAGGTGCACAGTATCAGAAGACAATAATTTGGGTTATTTTGAAAGACAACAACAGATGATTTGGTTCGTTTTCCTAAAGTCTTCCTTCCAAACAACATTCGCATCATTACGCAGTTTTCCCAGAATGTCATATATCCCTCTGTGGTAGAGTAATAAAAATATTCTTTCGTTATTCCCTTCCTTTCTTTTTAACAAGCTCTGATCATAATTTATAACATTTAAATCAAATTTAAAAAGACAATATTTGAATAACCCCCGATGTCGCTGTGTGTCTGGAATTTCCAGAGCGCGAACAGGAAGTCCTGACAGGTTTTCTAAAAACCCGAGCAGAACCGAGCCATCCTCTCTCTCTCTGTCACGAGCCACTGAAGCCCGACCAGTGCAACTGATTCTTTATGGAGCCGAGTTCTGCCGCGCTCCCGTCTGAAGGGGAGTGTGTTGATGTGACTGTGTCATGATAATGAAGTTAGGGCCACGGAAGCCTGTCTCAGTGACTGAGCGATCGCCCGAGGGCTCCTGCCACCACCCTCATTCATCACAGCGATGATATTTTTCTCTCCCTCTCTCTCTTTTCTGCCCCCTTCCCTCGCTCTCTCCATCTGTTTCTCTCTTTGCCCGTTCCCAGTTGCCCGCATTTGCATTTGCACCCTTTCAGCTGTTCATTAACACTTGATGAATGCTGGTGTGCAAAAAAAGGTTTCCCTTAGAGTCATTTAGTCTGTGAGTCATGAATATTTCCTGCTCCCTCCACTCAACACCCCCGTCACAATCATCACTACCTTCTTCTTCTGGCTCCACGGCTGGAGCACGGCCTCTAATGCAGGTCATCTGTCAGACACCCCCGCACCTTATTACCCGTCAGCTCGCTGGATGTGACGCAGTCCTGGGAACCGGCGCCTCCTCTCACCCGCCAAGTACCCAGAAGCCTTTTGAATATATATCCGCAGACCTGGGAGATTGGTGTGGACGGATATCACATCGTTGTAATGTCTGTCTCTTCCCATCTCTCACAGGAGAGAGGACAAAGGGGTGGACGGCACTCTTCTCGTCTTCACAACCACTCAAAGCACTTTACACCCATTCACACGGCCTTGTGTGTCTCCCAGCCGTCACGTTCACACACTAGCTATGTTTCCATCTCATTGTCAAGCGAATTTTTAAGCGAATCACCAGTTCCGTCAGGAGATGTCGGTACATGTCACGCGGCTGTGAGAGAACAGTAGAAGGCGTTAAACAGTGGCCTTGGCAACATACTCATAAGACATCATACTGTATGCTTGGCAATGGAGAGAGGAAACCTGGAGAGAGGTCTGCAGGAGTTACTGTCAACTGAGCAAGTTATCGTAGCACACCAAAGCATGAACTCTTTTTTGGCAAAATGACCTCAAGCCAGCGCAGGGGTGTAGCACCAAATTCTGGGCCCTATACATGAGCAGTTTCTGTGGGCCCTTTTGTAATGGGTGAGAGGGCCCCCAGAGAACCTCCACTATTTTTTTGACATACATCTCAACCAATGTATTCAGCCACTTTTAAACTTATGTTATAACAATAATTACTTAAAATACGCTAATTACAAACAAAAAACCCTTTAAATTCCAGACTTCTCAGGGCCCAAGGGTGGGGCGGGTGGGGGTCTGTCCCCTTTTTCCGCCCAGTGCTACGCCTGTGAGCGAGCGTATAAACTTTTTGGGCGAATTAGCCTGGCAAAGTGTCCTGTCTTGCACAAGGACACTTTGCCATGTGTACGGGAGAAGCCGGGAATCGATTCACCAACCAGTATTATGGATGGATAACTGAACAGGACGACTGGGGCCCCATGGCCCCTGGACTTTTTCAGGAACATTTCATTTTATTGTTTTGGTTGAAAGTCAATAAAAAACAACCTATGAAATATAACAAAGGCGAAAATTACTAGTCAAAAGAGACCCAGAATGACTTCGAAGAGAAGATAGATGACCACAAAGACACAAAACAACTCACAAGGGATGAACAACCGCCACTAAGAGGCACAAAACACCATAACTACACCCATAAAATTTAAAAACAACAACTATAAAGTTCTTACAAAGGTTTGGGCTACTATGTAGGAGGATTGCCGGATCCAGGCATATCAGAAGTTACAAATATCAGTTATTTATTGATATTAAGTCATGTTAAAAAACATTTTTTAAATGTGCCCCCCTCAAATGGCCCCCTCTATTCACAATTTTTAGGCCCAACCCTGTCCTCATTTCAACTTTTTCCCCCCGCTGCTCTATCAGTCACATTCACCGTCCTTTCTTTCCCCTTCTCTGCCTTCTCGCCCCTCACTGCTCTTTCTCTTCATCCCGTCCTGCTTTTTGCACTTTGCAGCAGCCATTAGTCCAAAGTACCATCTCTCATGCATTAACCATCGGCCCATATTGGTTCCCATTATCCCTGCAATTTCTCCGAGAGGAAGAGCCGAGGTGTCGGAAGTCAGCCGCGGCCTGACGCTTGTACAATGGCCCCGAGAAGGCGGATCATCTTGTGCTTATTAACATCCACGCTCAGTCTCACCTTCAGCACGAAGGTATACAATTTTTACAACAAAGCAGGTTTCATATTGGCAGCGACCGGGGGAACGAGATGAAACTCACATGCCCAACGACTCGCACGCTAATTGTGATTGGTGGATTTGCTGCCGCCGCTGCCAGATGGAATATTGATTGAGCGACAGAGGCGTTTTGATGGTGGGAACATGAATGGTTAAATAACGATGGCATCCAAAATGACATTTACCGCGCTGGGCTCTCTCTCATTAGAAAAGTGATGTCTGATGTTTCGCATTGTGTAAATAATTGAAATTCTAATTCCAACCACATCTATGTGCACTGCCGCTGTAATAGTACCATTCAGAGGTGTTTGTGGCATTGAGCTGAAAGATTCTACCTCTAACATGGAGAAATCTATATTTCTAACAGGTAAGATCTGATCCATAGACACAGAACTGAACTGAGCCTTGACTTTTTGATGCCTGGAAAAAGCGGAACAATCCCTGAGCTCGCTCTTGCAGATTGGTTTCTGGCGTATTTTTCATCCATCCAGAAATTAGTCAGACTAATCACAACCACGTATTTCAAAATGGGGCGGGTTTTTAACCAAGTGGAAACCCACCGTGACGTCACCCGTTGGTTTTTGAGCTGCTGTTTTGAAACCTCGAGTTTTGCATTTTGACCACCGCCATGTTGGTGTTTTTGAAACCGGATGTAGTAATGGGGATGTCAACTTAATGAGAGCTCGCCCACATACACTTGCAACCATGCACCGATTGGACGGTCCCAGCTGTCAATCACACTATCCACGCTACAGTGCTTTATCGTATATTTTACTCAACCACAATTTAACATCATGCTGTATCGAAGAAGACTTGAAACTAGCGAATTGAACCATAAACTCCTCAGGAAAAATGTTTCCTGACGTTATAAATCAAGTGAGAGGTAGAGTCATTTTCTCATAGACTTCAATAGAAACAACCAGTGGAGTCGCCCTCTGCTGGTCATTCCAGACAATACAGGTTTCAGGCATTTCCCATTGGCATCATTTTCCGGACCCGGTGACTACGTCCATTTTTATATTCAGTCTGTACGATGACTAGCAGACAAGCCAAAGCATTTTCGTTGCCAAACAAGATGACGTGTGCTGATGTTGAGAAGTCGGTTGAGTCCACTATCGCGGCAGTATCCAATGAATTGGACACAGTATTTTCTGTGGAAGAAAAAGGTAGAAAGAAAAGAAGAATAAACAAGTGATGCATTCTTTGCTTTGATTGGTTGTAGATCTGTTCTGAGACTGTCGATAACGCCCCTCGGAAAACTGAAAATGAAATGAGATGTTCCAGAGCCCATCAGACCCAGAGTATTGACTTTAACACTGTAAAATAAACAGCCCGGAATATGAGCTGTAGGGTTTTACAAGTCCTGCGGCGCAGGACGAGGTTCAATATGTGAAATAAAGATTCACGTCTGTGCTCTCTCTCTTTGAGCTGTTTCCTTTTTTCCTCTTTGTTGGCGTCTGACATCTGATAGTTAGAGCTGCGTTCTGCTCCTGCTCATTACATTTGCAGCAGGTTTCAATTAACCCCCAATAAAGGATAAATGTGACACTGTTGTTTTGAAATTAAGTCCACGTGAGTGCCTGTTTCACCGAAATGGAACATTGTAATTACCCATTTAAATGATCTGCTTAAACACCGGCTCTGTCAAATGCCGTGTCGGTGTTTTCTCCCATTTATTGATTACACTTTAACAATTTATCATCTTTTTTCTGTGTCAGTGTATATCCCTTTTTAAATAGGAAGGTATAAAATCCTAAAGGTCTGTATGAGGCCAGGAGAATTTAATGAGCCTCATCAGCATGTGGCTGTTTCATAAACTGGAACTGCGATCGTCCCGTCACAGCTTAGCAACTGTGAGCAGGTGCAGCACGGCTGTGAAGCCCATATCTTTGCTGTAATGGTTCACTGTCCCTGAGGAAATGCTCTAAAAAACCCCGCTGCACTGCGTGTTCAGCACCAAACAGTCAGAACGCAGGTGAACACAGTGTTGCATTTAGCTGCTAAAGAGCCAGATTTTCAGGCGGTAGAGACCAAAAACGGAGCTACAATATCGGACTTGGTGGCCAGAATCACACCCACCAGACCCACGCTATTGCCCTAAATATTGTTAAAGCTACAGTTTGTAATATTTAGAAGAACTTATTCACAGAAATTTAATATATTGTCCATAACTATGTGTTCATATAAGTATAATCACCTGCAACAAAGTACGGATGTTTTTTTTCGTCAACTCTGAATGAGTTAAATATAGTTACACGAGGTGGACCCCACCTCCGTGTGAGTACGGTTGTTGCACAAAACGGTCCAGAATACGTCGCAGAACACAAAAATTACACACTGGGGCTTTAAAAGAAGAACCAGACGATCAATGTAACATTCCATACATATTCAAAGATTTGATTTACTTATTTTAATGCTGCATTTAACTACAAGTCAGGTTAGGGCCAGGGTTAGGGTTCATTGTGGTTGTCTATCAAACAAACATCACAAATCATCACCAAATCTTTATAATGTCAACGTATAGGCCTATTTATTAACCTACAAACATCTTTATACTACGCTATTTCTATACACGAGCGCTTCACATCATTGACTGTGTGAATGTGGTCTTTAAAAAAACACTTTCAGATTTCCAGCGGATTGCTAAAAACAATGTAGGCGATGTGTCCAACTTCCCCTTTGACACCTCGATGTTGCTCACTCCAGATGTACAGGCTTCGTTCCAGTCGCACAATATCTGATGAACCATTTGCGGTAGACCATTCAGAGACACACAGCAACAGACACGTCGCACGCGATAAACCAGACGAACGCGCCAAAGTAGAGTCGTCGAGCGGGGGAGATATCAGACGTTCGGCTGGGACGAGGCGGCAGCGTGGGCGCGGCGGTTACAGGATTTTCCGGCGCGACGGCCTCAGTTCGCACGTTGGATTAAGCACAAGCCTCAAACCCTGCAGCGAACACATGCACTCAGGCACGAGCCATTGGTGCAACCGCTTCGGCACTTTTTTCGGTCAACTGCGAGTTCCCCGCTTCCTGAAAACGGCACTTGGCAGGAACATTGCGGAGCCCCCCACAACCGCAGCATTTTGTGTGCGGAATAGAGGGGATATATGGACCATGATGGCGTCTCTATTTTGAGCGCCTGGTGCGCCGCCATCCTCCCAAGGAGAATGTTTGTTTTCCTTTGCTACTGAAACAGTCTCTTTGAATCCCCGCAGGACTCGGAGACTTCCACTCTTCCAGCCTTGATATTGATGCAATTTGATGTTCACATCTGTGTATCTGTAAGGCATTTTTTTTTTCTTCCCCCTCTTGCTGGTTGTTTTTCTTAAGCACAGTATATACTTCAGTTTCCCTGCTGAAAAAGATGATCTAATTGGGCCGTATGCAGATATTGTTGCAACTTGTTTTTTTTTTTTTTGCTGCAGCCAGTCGGGCCTCATTAGCGCAGCAGGCTAACAGAAGGCTCTCTGCACATGTGTGTTACTCACCTGCACTTGTTTCCACTCCCTCAATTCTCACGCGGGGGGGGGGGGTCGATCACTTTGTAATGAAGTGCCGCATCAAATTGCAGAAAGGCCTGCACGCACGTATGCAACATTGCCGTGGTCAGAATTGCTGTCACTCCGCTAGCAACCGGAGAAGGAAGAAGCAGACAAGCCAATCAACAAAATGGAGGATCTGTTTGAATTGTGGTCAACAGGACTGTGAGCTTGTCCTGCCAGGCCCCTTTCCTAAGTTCAATCAAGTTTTTCCGGAGGGGACAGTGAACATTTTTCGTTAATATGTCGTCAGAGAAGATTTTGCAGAAGTGTTCAGCGTCAGCCTCCTCCATAGGACTTGACTTCCCTTCTAAACGTGTTCGTCTCCTACAAATGACAACTCATTTGCAACAGCAGAGTTATTACAGTTATAACAGCTGATTTCTTTTTTTTTAAAGATGACAAAAATCCTTTTCTGAAACCATATTGCCTGTCCCTGTAGCTGTTGATCATTTAATACAATGTTATAATATGTAAGTCATGTAGTCAAAAGAATTTAAAAGCCTTTATTTTTATTTTTTCAACCCCCCTTTTTAAAAAGTGTCTTTGACCTTGCGATGGAAAACAGGGAAACATCACAGACTGTGACTCCCCCCCGAGTCCCTGCAATGCTCCACAAACAGATTTAATTTGCAGATGAGCATCAGGGCCTCTAATGAAAATTAAATAGCCACTCAAGTGTTTATAGCCCTGGAATAAAATTGAATCTCATCCCAACTGTTCTCCCTCGTTCTGTTGCTGTGTTTTTCGGGAAGGAGACGGGAGAAGCTGATTAAAGACTCAAAAGAAATGACAATGAAGCTCATCTGATCTAAAAACTAATCCCTTTTATTGTCTTCCTCAGAGACTCACTGACCCGTCAGTCCCTCTTCCTCCCCATCCCTCCCCATCACTTCACTCTCCCGCTCACCTCTTCACTTTTAATGCCAATTCTCGGAGGCCTGACTGTGCATATAACCCGCCGTGGCTTGATAAGCCCCCGATAAGCAGTGTACGTCTCCTCTCCCCAAAGACCCCGGGCTTTGAGCTCCTCTCGCTGACCTCTCTTTGAGGTCCAGGTTCCTTCCCCTGTGGAGCAGCCGGGTCCAAAGCTCTCATCCGGCGAACCCGTCCTGGAGAGCCGCTCAGAGCTGACAAGATCAAAAGCAGAGGCATTGGGCTCGGGGAACCGAAGAGCTCTGCACATGTTCAGACTGAGGACGAGGGATGAGACTCACCGGCTCTTCATGTAGCTCTCTCTCGCTGTACACATGTCCAGTCGGATGCGTTGCTGCATACAAATGTGCACGAGCTCTCTGCGGCTTTGCATGTTTTTCCTTTGCTGACATCCCCCGGCAGAGGCGCGGTGTGCCGACCACGGGATGTTAGCGGGAATATGTAAACAGAGGCGCAGAACCAGAAAGAAGAGAGGGGGACATGTTTCCCAACAAGGCAACACAACTGATCACATGATCCGCCGGCCGCAGGAGGGGGAATCTCAGTGTGTGGAGGTTGGAGCCGTTGATTGTGGCTGCTGCACCTCGACAGTGAAGGGGGAAGGAATGTCGTGCACCATAGGTGACATCCATACGAGTACGTTTTTTATGTTTTGCATTCATAGCTGGTACTGTAGTCTGGGTCGTGACTGATAAGGCCCAATCAGGAAGCCAATGTGGGTGACTGAGTTATCTTTCCAAAATGCAGCCCTGTAGTTTTGATATTAAAATGGGGCCAGCAACATTCTCCTTTTTAGAATCTCCCAAACTGCAGAACATTGTGGGCGGGGCTGGTTTGAATTAAGAAAGGCTATGAAGAGATGCAGAACTCAAAGGGGTCAAAAGTTGAGGTGAGGGGTCAACAGGAAGCCCCTAATTTGGCCCTCCGGTAGATAATGTGATAATGAGAATAATAAGATAATGTGAACTACTCACAGTGCATCTATTGACAAAAAGACACTACAATGTCAATGCTAATATGCTTAAAAGGTTTGCAATAACGATAAAAGTTGTTGTGACCATGAACAGACTCTATTTATATAGCGTACTTATATATATAATATAGTACTTTTCTAGTCTTGTTGACCATTCAAAGCGTTTTACAGCACAAATCACATTCATATCAGTCACCATTTAGGGTACGGGTCTTGCTCAAGGACACATCAGCACGCGGACTAGGGATCGACATGCCGACCTTCGGGTCAGTGGACAACCGTCTCTACCTCCTCAGCTAATGCCGCCCGTGTCTGAACTAAATTTCATGACGAACCATCCCAATACTTGTGGAGACATATCCGCCTGCAAGTCCTGTTTCTTTTATACTCTGAAAAGCCCACAGAGCTCGGTGGGAACGCCTTCACACAAAACTACTTTCCACCAAAGAAAATACAAGTGTTGACAGCGAGTTTGAGGACGATCCCGAGCCACTGAAGCGCCGCTTGTTTTTCCGAAAGACGCGTTGCCGTGGAGGTTTTGAAAAATGTCACTTTTCACACCTGGGGAAAAAAGTGACATTCCTTTTATCTCACTTACGCTGGGGTGGTGGAAGACGTGGCAGAGGCTCATGTCTGAAAATCCCAGCACGTAATAATAAGCCTGCGAGCACGTTCAGACAGTCAAGCTCCAGCTTGTTGCTCCGCTCCTTATCAGCAGTGACGGCATCAAAGCCTATAGACGCCAAATATCAAAACTGTACATATTCTGCATTTGCATAATGATTTATTCAACCAGGGTTGGACGACTGAGCTATCTGCACGGCTACATACCTGTACATACATGGGATACGTGAAAAATTTGGGATGCACCGAAATTGTTCGGCACTAATAAGTGAAAAGACTGAATAGTTTTTGCCAAACGATGTTTTAAATGACGCAGGATAAAATATTTTATTGTGTTCTCATTTATTTATTCTAAGTTATATTGTGCTTTGCTGGTAAAATGTCTGCTGGAATGTGAGTGTTATATAAATATTTATAAATTGTACTTTTGTGATTGATTTCTTTTACCTTGAAGATTAAGACCAAAAAGTAAAAGAAAAGCACAATTATGCTTTTTAATTAATGCAATGGTGAAAAAAATGGCAAAATAAATGAAAAACAGTAAAAAACATGAAATAACATTTTTTTTAAACTATTCGTATTCAGCCAAGTGTTTACTTATTATTGGTTTCGGACAACAATTTTCATTTCGGTGCATCCCTATGAAATATTATGTTTTATTTAGTTTTGGGGGGAATTTTGGGTGAATTAACCCTTTAAGGTAAACAATGCTGGCTGTTTTACACTAAGTTTAAATGAAATCCCTCTTTTGAGTCATGTGGAACACCTGTAACTCAACCAAAGACACAACAGCAGCAGAGCTCCGGGACTCTTTGTTCTGTTTAAATCTCCAGAGCCGCTGACGCGCGCTCTCGTTACGGGGTCCCTTCGCGCCTCTGCAGACGATTCGGATTGTGGCATGCAGGAGATACGGTGAGGCGGGGGACACCGCTCGACCCAACTCCGTTGATCACCAGCTGCACCAAGAGCAGATAAGAGGCGACAACACAGTCTCCCAGATAACACGGGTTGGATTTCGGTGACGGTAACGACGACTTGTTCCGAGTCTCAAGAGACAAGGCGGTCAAAAACGACGTCAAAGGTCAGGCAATAAAATGCCAGTGTTAGCTGTGTGTGTGTGGGCGGGGGTGCAAACACAACGGTTTCCCTAAAAAAAGCATCATATCAATTATTCATAGACAGAAGAAAAATAAGCCTGGATACACCGAGAAATAACAGTCAGCTCCAAACACAGATAAAATCCGACAGTCAGATTCAAACTGAATATAGATCAAGACAACGAGACGCACATTTTAGAAGCAGTGTTTGCAAACAATGTATCCAAATCTAGCCATAATGTATGTTGCAGCTGTGCGTACAAGTTGTCAAATCAATTTACAAGAGGCTTGGTTCTCGTACTGAGTCACAAAAGAGCACAAAGCACTTCATTTTAGATGCTCTGCATTAACAAGATAAATGTTCAGCTGAGTTAACATGATGGCTTAAGTATTTTCAGAAATCTTTTTCCACCTCTGCCTCTCTGGGTCAGATATCCCTTGTTAAAGATGTCTCCACAGAAGAAGGAAAAAGCAAGAGTTCCCTGGTATCATATTCTGCCTCTGCGCTCACCGCTCTCTGTACTGCAGACGCTATAACTGCAAGCAATATTCTGGACACTTAACTGCACAAGGTACAGTACAAATAAATAGAGGGGGATTCATGCATTAAGCATTTCTACACTGGCAGCACCATTTAGCCCCGATGGTTGAAATAGACAGTATCGTGTTTCCGTGAGCACAAAGCACAAACAATGGTTCAGCAGCGTGGTTTTGTCACAGGGAGACAAAATAGTTCACAGCAGCTCTAAAGCTGCACTCATCGAGAATTTTACAGAAACAAAAATTCATCACCACAAATGACAAAGCAAACAACTCTGCAGTTTCCTCCCCTCTTAGTGTTTGCTTTAACCAGTTCTTCTTTTGGTTCAGTCCAGATAGACTCTATATAAAAATGGACGTAGGAAAATGAAGCCAATGCGGAAGTGCCTGAAGCCTGTATTCTCTGGAATCACCAGTCATCCGGAGATGACTCGACTTCTCGCTTGACTTGTAACGGCAGTAAACTTTTCCTGAGGAGGTCATGGTTCAATCTCTAGTTTCAAGTCTTCTTCAACACAGCATGATGTTCATTTTTGTAAATTATGCTCTCAGTCAGACCCCTCCCCCGCTTCTACTTCCGGTTGCAGAAAAACAACATGCCGCTGGTCAAAATGCGAAACTCATAACGGTGATTCACAAACCAACGGGTAATGTCACGGCAAAATATCATGGATACGGGCGACGCCATCTTGCACTTTTGACGTCTTTTGGAGCCAGAGTCTGTGCGTGGACGGGCGAAGGCGACTTGAAGACGTGTAATGGGCTTCGAGTGGTCGTTGAGACAAGCGGCGTTTAAATGCCGCCCATTCAGCTTTGTATCGAAATCAAAGAGGAGCTCGTAATTAAATATAAATAATAATATGACATTTTTTTGGGGGGGGGGGGGGGCGGTTTTCAGGGAGATTTCTTCCTTTCCATCGTTGGGACTGATTTTGCCTGGTTGTGATGGCGTTGGCTCACACGCGGTGTTGCCATGTGGTTTTTAAAGCCCCAGAAAAGGCTTAAAATATATTGCAAATCTATAATTACATTTTGTATAGATTTTTTAATGAAACATGAATTGTTCGAAACACAAAAAAACTCTCATATCCCTGTCACATTCAAACATCCAGCAGGTCTGCTTGTGAATCGCCTCAAAAGCCCAAATTTGAAGTGTTTTGATGAGATTACTTATTATTGTTACATCCAAGAGACATCACACAGCAGCACCGGTGAAGGGTGAAGAGACGACGTGCCCGAGCTCATTAACAACAACAACATCAGTAAGGATGCGTGAACATATATACATAAGCAGTGACCCGGATCCGTGAGATGCGGCAGCTGAGCACGAGCACAGGGCCCATCTATAAATAATAGCGGCGCAGCAGTGAGTCGGCTCTGTTTTGTTCTGACCCCGCAGAGCGACTGATTTTAGATCGCGTCTCCAGGGGGGAGCCACCGAAACCAGCATCAGTCCACAGTGTGTGCTCAAGACGCCTGAGGTTGCTTGAGGATTTTCCAGGTTTCACATGGGGGTAGTGTGATTTGCAACGTGAAAGATATTATTTATTATCTTCTTTTTTATGAACAGCCAAAAGTGCAAAGGCTACTTAAAGTTTATGAGGAAAAGGAGAACAAAGACATACATCTACAATGCCACAAGTCCTTTGAGCTGCCTCCACCTGGAACCTATATATATATATACACACACACACACACAGAGAAGGATGAACTAAAGCACATATTTTGGCAACTTTGAGATCAATACTGTTTCAATGAATATTGTATCGTCACAATCAAACATCAAAATCCTGAAATTGGAGCAGCAGGCGGATTAGGTGTAAAAGGGGCAGTACGAGATTTTACAGAAAGCTTGTCCCTCTCTTTGTTGTTTCGATTCACTTCGTTCACTAGCGCGTCTCCTAACGTGTCGGGGACTGATGCTTATAAACTACGCACGCTTTCGTGTGGTGAGTTCCGCATCATTTTTCGTTTCCGCGAGTAAATACTTGCTGATTTTTCCAAAACTTGTATTGCTTTAGAATCGCGTACTGCCCCATTGACGGAACTGAACTCTGACATTCTGAATCCTGCAAGGGGCCAAAAGATAGACACACAGACACAGACACATGCAGTTTCCCAGCCAGTGTCGGGATTTCAACTTGGGACACAGTACAATTAGATCAGCGACTGTGGGCCAACAGGAAATCCCATGCAGATGCTTTGACGTAAAAAAACTGCTGTGTTGCCTTAGCAAAAGACAAGCGCTGTATACGCTGCAAGCAAGTCTGACTACGAATGAGGCTGCTTCTAAATTATTTATATATATAAATCGTTTTCCTTGTTACATTGCTGTGTCGAACGTAGCTGCCGGCTGCATTGTGTTCAGACTAGAGTTGTTTTTTTTCCTGCATGAACAAAGCGCTTCATTTATTAAACCGCACCAGTGTCACCACCAGGAGTCGCAGGCCGGATGGTTCCGCGGCGCCATCGGAGACCAGAGCCAACGCCGTGTGGAGCTGATGAGTGACCCCTTTCACATTATTATTATTATTTGATATATACTTGAGGATAATAATGTGAGTGACTCGGTTTATACTCAATGTCCAATTTTCTTTTTCTTGCAAATATTATAGAACTTTACAACAGGAGATGAAAAACTCAAATAAAACTAGCAACATTCATTGTCTTGGAATTTGAATCCTAAAGTAAAACCTCTGTCCTTTTTGTTGGTCATTCAAGGTTGCCACTTACAACTTAATTTCTCATTAACTCACAAAATTATTGATGTATTCATTCATCAATCTGATCAGAAAATCATTGTGAGAAAACGAAACATTGAGTTCCGTAAAATTTACTCTGTTTTAACCACCTACACCGCAATTGTTAGAAAATTGAGCCTGCATTTCGCCTATTGCTCTCACGTGACGTCATTTAACACGATAATTTCCTGCCCACACAAATCCACCGAGGGCCATTTAACAACTTGGTGACCAAGCTGCAATCCTAAGGTAAGTGACAAGTATTCCTTTCAGATGTATATATGAGGTATCCATCACAGGAATCCAGAATGTTATTAAGCTCAAAGGGAGAATTACATACAGCAATCCTCTATTCCCTTTCAGCCCCCTCTGAACTAATGAAGAGTTATAACTGTGGTTGGTCGACCACACGGCAACGCTGTCGCTGTCTCTCTCACTGAAGAATTAAAGTTAATTGACTGTACCAGGGATTAGGAACCAAATCAGTCTGTTTGGGTTGCAAAGTCATCCCACATCCTCAACTTGAAGTATGACTTTCAAAACCATATAACATCACTGTCTTATACATCTGTGTCGTTTTAAAACAACTCCTGGTGGCAATGGTGCAGCTACTCTATATGTATTTCCCTATTTTCCTGTTGCAGCATTCATCATTCGTAAAGCTTAGACCACAAAATCTGTGACTTTCTTATTCCCAACCCTTCCCCAAAGAGGATGATTCCACAGTCAAGAGTGAAGTATTCAGTAACTCATTCCAGCTCAGTGTTTTATGCCCCCAGTGTCATCCTGCCAACTGCTCTGCAACTGATAAAAGACTGCTGAACTAAAACATGCTTAGAGTCTGCAGACAGAGAGACGGCAGCACAGTACATTTCACTGATTATCAGGGAAACTGGATGACTCGAAAAGTGCAAATTTAGAATTCGAAGCAATGCCCCTTCCCTCCCCATAGTCTGAGTCACCTGTATAAATGAACCCCAAAACTCTTTAATTCTATGCGCTGCTAGAAAGGTAATATTATTTAAAGGTCCAACATTTTACAAAGTTTTGATTATGAGCCATCAGGACTTTGTGATGTCAGCCCGTCCCACCCAGACCCACACTGCCAGGATTCGGTCTCTCCTAATCTTTACCAGAGATCTACTATATTGTCATCTGATCACTATAAATTACTGTCCGGGGAGTCTTTGTTTGGCCTTAATGCTATTCTTCACTATCAATCACCGGCTGAGTTCAAGTTTCATGATGAGTACTGAAAACAAGTTATTAATATGACCGTGTTGGTTAACTGCACAGTTGCTTACGGACAGTTAGGAGATGATATCCACCACTTTCGGAAAAAGGATAATGTGCTCCACGGCTTTGTCTCCACAGCTGCTGCCCAAGCAAAAATTTATTCCGGTCATAAATTTCCAACCTTTTCCAGCTCTGGTAGACGCTTTTTCTATGCACATTGCGGAGAGTCCCTGTTCTGCAGGTCCTTATTAAACCCTCTCAAAACTCTACATTGTCGGGTGAAAACGTTAAGGTAGACTGCCCCTATTCTGCCGCCATATTCCACCCACGATCTCGGACACCGAGGCCACGTATGCTTCTCTGGTTAGCCTCGACACACTGCCAAGAGAGTTTAGCAGTCAAGCACAGTGAGCTGGAGGCAGAAGCAGCGGGCTTTCGCCATTCCTACGTTGGATCTGCATGGGACCTGGACACCGCAACACTATGGACAGTCGTCACTAAGCCGCCACAAGATCCAGCCAAATCCAGCATTCTAGTCTTGATTTGACTGGTTCATTTCAGAGCTCACCATCGTCATTTCCATGTACTGGTGCATTCAGCAAACAATGGCAGTAGGCTACAATCTTACAATCACTTTTGCTCGGCCGTAGGACGTTGACAAAAACATTTGCAACCAATTTGATGTTGTTAGAGCTCCAGAAATGTATGGACTCAGAACTTGTTTTTTCAGTTGTTAGTTATTTCCTTTTCTACTTTGACAATTGAATTCCTTGTTTGGCCATACCTTGATTTGCTTCCCGTCTTTGTCTGTTGAAGCCGTGTCCCAATGCAGGGGCCGCCTACTTTCGGAGGCTACATTTGAAGACCGATTGCGTCACAGCGAACAAGATCTACCCGTTGCAAGCGTGACGGGCGGATCCTTCCCGCCTCAACCTATCCCAGGAGTCATTGCGTGCCGATGACAAACCTTTGAACAGTAGGGGGCAATTTCTGTTCGGTCGCTCGGTGACCGAGGTAAGGGTGGAACATGCTGGTGACGGTAAATAGGAAATCCACCGTTGACCAGACTGTCGCATTTTGGTTCAGCCTCGGCCAACGGACGCAGCTGTGGATTGTCTTGCGATTGTCTGCACCTGCACCTGATGTGTCACACCTGTGTTTAATTTCCTGAGTCTTCCCTCCCTTTAGTCTCCGTGTCCTTCTATCTTTGTCAGTAGGTCTGTTCATATCCCCCAGTTCTTGTGTTTCATTTTTGCTCATCTTCTGTCCCTGCTTGTTTTGGCTTTTTTGGAGTTTGGGTTAGGGTTAGGCTTTTTCTGTTTCTTAAATACACTTTATTCATCTCTATCTGCCTTGCGGTTTGTCCTTGAGTGATTTGCTCAAGGGTACACGTAGCCTCTTCATAGGTGATGGGATATGGGCTGTTCATGTTAATGATAGATGGTTAGATTTCCATTTAGCTTGTCCGGTGACATGAGCAAGTGTTTTATTCTGCCTCTTCAACCATTTTTCTTTTCCCCCTTTATTTTCAGGTCCTTCAATTTTTTTCTATAATTTATGGTAAAACATACTCCTTTGTAGCCCTAAAGAATGCATTTATTTTCAGGCCAAAAGACATGGCGTTCCCGTCTGTCAAAGAATGTGCCAAAGACAAATAAAATTCATGCGGTTACATCAGCTTTCCTTGCTGCATTTGCTGAATTATTCCTGTAGACTGAGAAATGTGAAAGCTCTGAACTTTCAGCTTCCCCCACCGCTGACGGAGCAGAAAGACAGGGGAGGATACAGAGTCAATTTCTGACTGATGTGGGATTTTGAAGACACATTTCCAGTATTTTTAGATAACTTTCACGATCTTAAGATTTTGAAGCGTCAAAATATCCTGTTTTATTCTTGTCAGGGTAGGAAGCCCGGTGGGATACACTGCAGACCAAACTGAAACTGAAAAATCCAACCAGTGTGAAAGAAGTTCAGTTTACAGTTTTCAGCGGCCTCACCTCACCTGTGCATGATGGTTTGCAGGACTTCATTTTGCCAATCATGTTAACAGGCTAGCCTGTGAGATGCAGGTAAGAGGCGCTGGTTGAGCCTCAGAGCAGCAGTACGTCAGCTAGAGTTTCGGATCTTCTTTTGGGTGTCGCATGCAGTTTGTAAGCAAAAATAGACAGAGAAAATATTACAAATAACCCAGAAATATTGACATCATGCAGTGACATTACATAAAATGGACACACTTTAGATTCAAAGTTGAGGCTAACAGCAGTGTAGCAAGGAAGCAGTTACACACAGGTGAGTTAGGCCCCTTTTTTTACAACACTGCATGACACTGCAAACATCTTCAATTTGCATAGTCATTTTTGTCTATTTTTGAAGCTCAAAAGTCTATTTTCTAAATGCAAGTGGGGGGAAAATCGCTGGAATTATATAATCTCAACCAGTTATTTATAAAGGGCCGCTGGTGCCATGAATATTCTAGAATAAAAACGGTTTTCTAAAGCAGCCAATCCTTGTTCTGGCTCTATAGATTATCACCTTTCATCATCATATATTTTTTTAAAACATTAAAATGCTGCTAACAGTTAACCCAATAGTTAAGTATAATCTAGCAATATCCTGTGCATCGGAACACAAAGTATCCATTCTGCAGAGTGAGTACTTACACTCAAAGCAGCACTTGTACTTCTACACTTTAATTTAAGGAGCATTTTTAATGGAGGACTTTTAATTGTACTTCAGTAAAAGGTCTGAATACTTATTCCACTTCTGCCGTTCAGTGTAAATAAGAGACAATACATTAACATCTAAAGATCTGGTCTCAAAGAATGCCAGCAACTGTTGGCTTGTTTGTTTGTCTACATATTTTCAATAAATAATGTTCCCTGTGCATTAGTGGGTCACATTTAGGCTAACACTGATCTGAACTCTAGAGCGACCTCCTGTTTCATCACTCTGAATCATTCATTATTCCTTTGTGAGCAAAGAGCTGCCGGAGCCTCAACTGCGGTGAAGAAATAGATCGGATTTGAGTCGGTCAGCCGTGTGTTTTAACAGCGTCTCTCTCCTGAGAGTCTGCTGTAAGAAACATGAGGGATCAAAGTAGGCGAGGCAGTGGAACGAGCATATACCAGCATCAACTCTGCAGAAAGCCAACGACAGCCAAGACCCAACTTATCGTGACAATCTGTCATTTTCACACATCAGCCTTTGCTGCGTTGAAAAGAAATTCACTCGCTTGGCTGAAAAAAACCCCACCACAGTTCATTAACCCGTGGGAAAAAAAATTGTTACTGCTTATACTGTATTTCATTAGCGCTGAGCTGAAATCCTTAGGGAGGAGGCTGTTTGTTTGCTGTGGGGCTTAAACATTCATGCTCATCCTGTTGAATAAACAGGCTCAGATTATCTCGAGCTGCCAAAGACAACATGCTAACTGCTTCAGCAGCATCCTTAAACGAGATGCCCTGCTCAAAAGGAGCACTACAACGTTTGCTCTCACTGGCAGATACACAAAGACATGTGCCACCTGACCAGCAATGCAGATCTGTTCATTCATTCATCATTTAAGACTTAAAAAATTCCCACAAATGAAAAAAATCAGCAGAATTATTTATGCGGCAAATTTGAGCTTAATTATGTCAGCTGGATGAATTATTTATACCGTTAATGCTCGAACATCATGTATATTTTACGTGTACTAAATTATGAACTTGGCGAAAGTTTGTTCAAATTTGATATATTCGAAAAAGAGTGTCGCATGGTCTGTGGTTTTAGAAAAACATACCACTGCTAATAATAGGAATTAAAGAATAATAATTTAAAAAAGCATTATTAGTTTGCTATCGTCGTGTTTTCTTTGAGCTAAGTCTTCATATCTGGAAGGAAACTGAACAGGAGACCTTTTCGATCACATTTGTTCTTGCTCTGGTTATCGTGTAAAGTCCACATGTGGTGACGACGGCAACAGCCTGAGATAGTCTGGCAGATCTCTCACCAGTCCGTGCGGATATATATAACTAAACGAGTGTGAAGTACAGAGTAGAGCAAATGTACTTCCTCAAAAATATAATCATTAATCCAATCAGCCATTTTTTCCCCCCTCCTTTATATTTCATTTCCTGTGCTTATTGTGTCTTAACATTCAACCGAAACCAATAAGCTGAGCAGCAAAGTTCAGGTCAATAACAGGGGGACTGGAAGTGATGAAACCAGCTGCTGTGCATTTTGTGTCCCCGTGTAGCCGTTCTTTAATAAAAGGACATCTGTAATTTCAAATATTCCAATTGATTCTTGTATGTGATTTATGTGATTATTCTTCTTCCACATTTCACCTTCGGTTTTGCTGCTGCAGCCTCCTTATGGATCGCTTCTGTCCTCTAGTGGAGAAGCATGGACAGGATGCAGACAAACTCACAGGTGCTCTCCAAAAAGTATCGCTTGTCAAGAGCCCCCATGTGGAAAAAAATAGTCAATTGGCCTTCCCTTTTCTTCACACATTCATATTCTTCTGTATTGTAGCTACTGCGACAGTTTCCACCATCACTACAGTTCCACAGTGAGCGCAACCATGTAACATGCCGAGCCCCCGTGGGAATGAAAGGGTGGGAGGTCCAGTGGGATTTCAATCTGCCACTGCTTTTCACAGCTGCGCTCTGAACAAGACTGACCCACAAAACATGAAGCTTATCAATTGAGTAATACTTTCTGGGATCTTGATATGAATGTTCCTTAGGATCGTGCGTTTCTTTCTGATGTTAGAGTCGAAGCCCCTTGGTGACAGTGACTAGAACCTATAGGAAATCTAATCCAATGGGGACTGTATATTCTTCGCACTGCAATGGAGAATTTTATTGTGACGACTTTTAAAGAAAAGTTAAAGTTATAATTCCACTGTTTTAACTCAAAGCGTTACCCACATGCGTTTGAATATGCAGAATCAGTCTGACACACACGCGGGAGCCAAGTCACACTTCCACACGTTCATGCTTAGGTTAACATGAGTGCAATTTATATCTTGTTTAGTATTTGATGTTGGTTTAAGAACAATGTTTCTTCAATAGGTAAGCATGTTACTTTCGCTTTCAGTGTCAGTGGCTTTGAAGCTCGTTAGCTCATGGATTTGAAGTTAACTCGTTAGTTCAGTTGAGATTCAGGAACCTACGAGCCACATAATAATAATAATAATAATAATAAATTTCATTCATAGAGCACTTTTCATTGCTAGGTTTACTTACCCTAGTATACTTTCTGTACGAAGAATACTTGGCATCTGTAAGGTTTCACAAACTATGGAATAAATGTTCCGTTCTATGTTTTACACTGGAGCACTGTGAAGCTTTTTCCTACTACAATTAGTGTTGGGTTAGGGTTAAAAAAAAATTCTGTCTGTCACTGTTTTGTCTCTGTGGATCCATGCAGCACCCCAGGATGTCACTGCTGAGCAGCTGTGTCCCCCAGCGGCTGCAGCTGTATATGGCAAGGATGAATTAAATATAAGATATTGAGCAGCCAGTGTTGTTTTTGGAAGCAAGTTTTTTTTTTTTATTGACTCTGTCCTGGGAGACAGACTGACACAGAAACATTTTGTGAGCTGCAAGCGGATGCAACAGAATAAGAAACAAAAAATATGGACACATTTTGTACCAATATTGAACATTACCTTTACAGGTACATGTTTAATACAAAAAATAAGATAAGAATAAAATCATGGCAACAAAGTAGTAAATCTTCCATCTAAAAAGCTACAATCATTCACCTGAACTCCCTTTTATCATGCCATCAACAAGTAAAGCAAACTATCAATGTAATTGTTTTTATTATTCATTTGATTCATAATAACTTTCCTTAGCAAGTAAGTAAAGAAAAGAAAAATTCTTCCATTTTTATGTCTTTATTTAGATCAGTTTATGGTGTCTTCTCTGGACATAATAACTGTTGTAGCTGATCCTTCAAAGGTGAAATTCAAGAAAAAAATTATGTATGCAATTCAAAAATACATTTTGCTGGTATCTCTGCATTCTAAGACACAACCCAAAGATTATATAGATTGAAAAATGATCTATTATCATATGGTCAGATATGTTGGTCCTTTATATCCATTTCATAATGACATCATTATGGCATTATTACAATATTATAAAGTGACCATGTCCTCATTTGGGTATATAAAGGGCACGCAGGGTTAACATCGCCGCTCCAATGCTTTCCTTGTTACAGCTCGTGGTGATACAGTATCCTCATTTGATTCACTTATTTTCAAAAATCAGTGACGAATGTTCTGAGGAATGGGTTTGTGCAATTAAAGTGTCTCCAGTGTCACACAAACAAGTTCAGTTCAAAAGCTGAAAAACAAAAAGCCATATTGAGAAATAAAGGCAACCCCTGCATTGCTTAACAGCAACCTTCATTTCTGATAGTCTCCAAACTGAGCTGGCATCTGCATTATTTTCGTTGCCCCCCCCCCCCCAGCCTTTTTGGCAGCAGTTTTCACAAGGTCAACATCAGACATGCACGTCGAACTGGGTTTTTAAGGAAAGGACGTTTAGTTTCTCGTCTTCTGAAAGAATGATCACCCTTTTTGATCAAGGGTCATACCTGCAAGCTGCTTTGATTTTGTTTTATTTTGTATTTACTTAGATTGGATGAGTCTGAGCAGACTTGATGAAATGCAGCGAATTTTGTTTGCTCAATTGATTTCTGCAAATGATTCACAGGAAAGAGAGAAATAAATAAATAAATAAACCTTTACGGGAATACTTTTTTGCTCAATGACTCCTTAACTGACTACATAAAGGGATGAAACCACTGAAGCAAATATTGCATTGTTTTAACATTGTAGTATTAAATTGTTCCTTAACTAAATCTATGCTTCATTGAAGTTACTCCGCAGTATAAAACAAATGTCATATGTATATTGGCATGTAACATAAGGGAATACTTCCTGGAGTTTGCAAGCTTATGTAAGGGGATCCAGTGTATCAGGCTCTGTGTGTGTGTGTGTGTGTGTGTGTGTGTGTGTGAGTGTGTGTGTGTGTGTGTGTGTGTGTGTGTGTGTGCGCGTGCGTGTGTGTGCGAGCTCACTTCACTTACTTTCCTGTGAGCCTGAGATTACATTTGGCGACAGGAACTGAGTTGCGCAAATCATTGAGCAACCTCTTTTTTCTTTTCTTTTTTTTTCTGCCTCATTTCTTTCTGTGTATACTAGTGTTTCAGTCTCCGGTTTCTACTTCTGTCTGGCAGTTCTGGGTAATGAAGAAAAAATGCATTTAATAACTGGAAGCTGTGTCCTCTTTTTGTGGATACGTGCACTGACCTCCGAGAAAATTGCAGGTAAGACCACGAAGTTCATGTGATTTGTTTTATTTGATTCATTCCTTGATATTTAGTTGTCGGGCATTTGAGCAGTTGTATCTGTTTCCATCCATGTCACAGATTGTACACTCGACCAGTTTGTAAAAGGACCCTTGTATGATTCAAATTTTGACACAACCGATCTGGAGGCCAGCTACCCTGCTGGAAAACAACTACGAGTGAGCTGCAACATTGGTTTCAGTGGTTTTTTCAAACTGCTCTGTGTTGAGGGTGAATGGCATCCTAGAGGCACGAAATGTCAAGGTAAATTATCATCTTTTATTAAAATAATACTTACTCTGCTATTGTGTGTTTGAATTGTATTCTATAGTTATCGCTGTTCCACAGCACGTGATATTATATCCAACAAAATACAGTTTGCTGTTATTGAATAGAATTTCTCATTACTGTACGTCACTGCAGTATTTTCACAAATTTTCTATTTCATTCATTTGTCTTAAGCGAGATCATGTGGTCATCCCGGGGATGCGCAGTTTGCAGAGTTTCATCTGGAGAAGGGAGAGGATTTTGTCTTTGGGTCACAAGTTGCATACACCTGCCACAAGGGGTATGGAAATATTTATAATCATGAATTGATACTGTTGTTTCTTATATATATTTTGTGTTATTATACTGTATCCCTGTCCTTTACCCCTGCATAACAGGATGCGCAATTTGAATTTGGAGACATTTCCATGATCTTTGATTTTTTAACTTGTTTCAGTTATCAAATGGTCAGTCGCACAAACTACCGACGCTGCATGGCAGGAGGCTGGGATGGAGTTGTTCCTGTATGTGAAGGTTAGAGCTGAAATAAAGAATCTTATTCACACAAAGTGGGGGAATTTTACCCAATCTGAGTTTACTTCTTTGAGTAAAATAATTAAATGACTAATCTCTTAGCTGCATATATTTCCATACATGTGAAATTTTTTTCGCTCATCCAATTTATTTTCCGCCATCATGTTTTCCCTTTCCAGCCCAACAGTGCCCTGTGATTCATGTGAGCAATAATGTTCAGGTGGTCGGGGACCCGGAGGAGGCATCCTATGGCAACGTAGTTCAATTTAGCTGCAAGTCCAGCAGTGAAGTCCTCATTGGGTCGCAAGAGGTCTATTGTAACGAATTTGGAGAGTGGAGTGGCGAAGCTCCAAAATGCAAAGGTACAGCGGTCTGAAAAGAAGAAGTGAGAGGGAAAGGGGGAAAGAGGAAGTAAGGAACAAACTCCGGCCTGCATAATATTTGGCAATTCCACCAAATGTTTCTTCTGTTCTGTCTTACATTCGTCCTATAGCCAGACAAAATATGAAACTGTTTATCTGTAAAATGCCCATCCTGAGTTTGAAAGTAAGTTCTCGAATATGAATTAACATATGTACAACACGTAAGGATGAATTGAAAGTCTATACCCTCCTCCTGTTTCATTTTAAAGTATTTCCAGTGGTTGTTTTTTCACCGAATCAAGTAAGTCGTGGTTACCATTGATCTGGTTTTCATGAACAAACATTGTAGTTATATTCATGCTTGTGTGTTATTTTGCAACAGCGATAAATTGTCTGGTGCCTGTGATCGAAAATGGCTACGTGCCTGGAAATATCCAAGAGTACAAAGAACATGAAATCCTGCATTTTGTGTGCGATTGGGGATTCAAGCCTACTCAGGGCAGACCTTCAAAATGCACAAAACTAGGAATAAGAGCAGAGTGGAGCCCCACGCCTGACTGTGAATGTACGTAGGGATTCAGAAACCAACATTTCATGATACATATCACCCATGGTTGTCCCGTTACTGCAAACTAACTTGCTTAATCTCCAAACAAATTTCAGTGATAAAATGTAAACTGTCAATCCCGCGACTCGAAGGAACCAGGTATGAACCTGCAAACAGGAACGTGTTTTCAGTCGGTGACACAATAAGAGTAAGATGTGGAGAGAGGTACTGGATTTCTGACCCCCGGCAAACCTCTGCACAAACTACGTGCAAAGATGACGGAGAGTGGACTGTCGAACCGGTATGCAAAGGTATAAAAGTCTGTACTTTGTGGTGGTTCATCAACACATTGAAGGTCTTTTATTGATTACCTGAGATAAACAAGTCTCTCTCTTATTGTAGAGGTTACGTGCATCAATCGACGAGATTCACGTGTGAATCGGTGGAGTGTCTATTGGGGACAACGGTTAACACAGGGTGTGACTGTAAGTTACACATGTTATCCGGGCTACAAGCGCACGAATGACGCCACCACAGCCACATGCACCAGAGATGGGTGGTCACCAGATCCACTCTGTGAAGGTACTGTTGAGTTGTGTCCACGTCATTAATGTTCATTTTCTATCCATATTTATAAATGTGTTCAAGGGGCGTTTGGTCCAGTTAGGACTGATTGCTTAACTCTAATGGTTTTCCAAAAAGAACTCCGGGAAACCATGCAGCTAAGCTCTGGAACTTAATCAGAAACTAAAAGCCCCTTTTCCCACTCAATACACTCTATCCATTATGTGTTCAATCTCTGGTGTTCATTGCTATTTGCCCTAGTGACCCTAAACACAAATAAAAATGTGCAAATGATTGCCTGGCACTCCACATTCCTGAACTTACCTACAACATTAATACAGAAATTACTGATTGTAATCAAACTCAAAAAGACACAACCTCAGGTACCATATTTAACAAGCATCAAGCAAACTGAAAATGAAAATAAAATGCATTGACCGCCACTGTAATGCGAACCTAACAGTCTAATGGCCAGAACAACAAGGAAGGGGTGTGGACATGTTTCTAATATTTACTTTAGGTTCAAGTGAACCACTTACAATTTTTTGAGGGGAATTAATTTCACCTGCATGAGGCATCATACCCATACCCTTTTTTTTTCTTCGGTAATTTAGTGTTCACAAAAATATTGTGCATTTTGTAACAGCCATTTGTGTATTTGTACAGTCACACTTTTTTTATACTACTGACAGTAAATGTGTAAAATAGTAACAGATTTTTCTTTTCCTTTTTTCAGAAATCACATGCGACAGACGGGAGATCCAGAACACTGTTATTGTCAACCACAAAGACAAATACCATCATAATGAAAAGGCCAATTACGTCTGCAACAATGGTTATAAAGGAAGTTTTCATCTCAACTGTAGGGAAAATGGTTGGAATGGATATTCACAATGTACAGGTGAGGAAAAACTGAACAAATTCAGTGGTTTTTTTCAGCCTTTTTATTTCTGATTTTAGATAAATATATTTCGATCGAATTGGTCTCGATTTAACAAATATTTCAGCTCCTATTTCAAATCCACTGACTTCTACATGACTTTGATCGACTACAACATATATGCTGTAGTTCATCGAAGTATACAGTATATTTCATAGTAACACAGTAAGGTATTACTGACTATAAAGATTTGCTCTTTCAACGCATTACTCGCAGAGAAATGAGGCATCATACCCTTGGACCCTTCATCCCTTGATCTGCATCCCTGACAACATTGCAACACCCCAAAATACACAGGCCTAAACTGAAATACACTCACGGTGCATAACCACTTTTTTTTTCTTCAGTAATTTATGGTTCACAAAAATCTTGTGCATTTTGTTGCATTTACTTTTGCTCAAAATAGCGGTAGCAAAAGCTTTGATGATTGTTGACTCAATAATTTGACATGGCCAGCAGTCATTTGTGTATTTGTACAGTTGCACTTTTTTTTTTTACTACTGACAGTAAATGTGTAAAATAGTAACAGATTTTTCTTTTCCTTTTTTCAGAAATCACATGCGACAGACGGGAGATCCAGAACACTGTTATTGTCAACCACAAGGACAAATACCGTTATAATGAAAAGGCCAATTACGTCTGCAACAATGGTTATGAAGGAAGTTTTCATCTCAACTGTAGGGAAGATGGTTGGATTGGACATTCACAATGTACAGGTGAGGAAAAACTGAACAAATTCAGTGTTTTTTTCAGCCTTTTTATTTCTGATTTTAGATAAATATATTTCGATCGAATTGGTCTCGATTTAACAAATATTTCAGCTCCTATTTCAAATCCACTGACTTCTACATGACTTTGATCGACTACAACATATATGCTGTAGTTGATCGAAGTATACAGTATATTTCATAGTAACACAGTAAGGTATTACTGACAATAAAGATTTGCTCTTTCAATGCATTACTCACAGTGAAATCATGTGAAAAACATGACATCAGCAACGCATACATTTTACGCAATGAGAAGAAAAGCTACCGCCACCATGAACGGGTCCAATACGCATGCAGGACCGGGGACGAGAGACGTTTTACTGTTGTCTGTGATAGAGGTGTTTGGACTGGAATTCAGAGCTGCACAGGTAAGAACGCACAACAAATACGGTTACGGAAAGTTACGACCAAAGTTCTAGTTGCAATAGAAACATTACAAAACAATGTGTTAGCAACACTGATATAAACTTGAGAGATTGCATGATTGGTTTGATTCATCACTGCGATCACATTAAGGATTAAACGTTTCATCTCCCACCCATGGTAGAAATTTGTGCTAAATGCTGACGCCATCATGCTAACATAAACCAAAAACGTTGACATGTTTATGTATAGTAGCAGGTTTCTTAGCCATGTTAACTATCTCAGTTTAATGTGTTCGCTTGCTCTGCGACTTATAAAGCTGAGGCTGATGGGAATGACCTTTTTTTCTTCTTCTTTTATTTAACATGTGCTTTCATTTTTAAGTTTGGCCCATGTCCAATCCACTAACATGGAAGAGGCGAGGTTACATCTTACACAGTAGATGAAAAGACGGGAGTAGATTTGCGCAATTATTCGCTTCACTCGCTGGAGTCGAAATGTTCGAACTCAAGCGAAATATTTGCGCGATGTCGGGAAACCCGACTAGCATTGAGAACCTCCCAAAGTTCGAAGGTACATATTTGCGGATTGTGTTTACCCGCGCAAGTCAACTCAAGTGATCCTGTGGCCAAACTCACGGGAGTAACGCCGCGCAAAGATTAATTTCACTTTGGGTGTGAACGCACCATAAGAATGTGTTATTCCTGACTGATGCTATATGTATGTAACTATTCATTCATTTTTTACAGATTGTCCAAGAGCTGAAGTTCCACATGGATTTGCCGTTGGCCCATACGGTGGCAAACTGTACTACACCTGTCATGACGGTTATAAGCTCGCCACCAAAGGCTGGTGGGGTGAAGCCACGTGTATTGGTACCGTGTGGTCTGGACTTGACCTTTGCATCGGTAATAGACACAAAATGTCTTATAGGCCTAGTTAAAACTAGCTTAAAGCAAATTTAGAGCAGTTTAGCGGTTTTCATGTACAGATGAACGGTGTTTCTATTCCTCATGAGCCCTGGCTTCCGGTAACCGTAAGTACTGTCACTTTAACAAACACGATTAACTCTGTTAGGAATTAACGTTTTTAACGTTTCCTCGCTGGTTTTTAATGAGTCTTTTTTTACTCATTACTCTTGAACTTGCTCAACAAAGTTAAATAGTGCAAGAAGAGGCAGTCAAGTCCACCATCAAAATCATATTGAAGCTGGTATTTTAAGATAAAATTGTTGTATAATGTTGCTTTAAGGCTAAAAGGTAATCCCCTAATACAACATTGTCTGTAAAAAAAAACCTGTTACATTGGTGTTCTCACCATTCAATGAGAGTGTGAACACACTCACATCATGTTAAAGTCCTCAAACATAAGACAACCCCCACTAAAAAAAAAACTAGAGAATATTGTCTTATATTTGGTAGTTTGCAAAGCCATAACATAAAACAAGGATATTAAATATTAAAGGCAGCAAATGCAACTTGCCTCATACAAAGCAAAACCCAAAATGACCCCAGCCACAGCATATTTTGGAATAAATGAGTGAATCTTGTGTTAGATCAGTTTTATTCAAACTCATAGAGTGGCAGCCCTGATGCAAAATGAGCTTTAACTGAGAAATATGATTTTTTTTTTTATAGAGCTTATATTTTTCATTGCTAACAATATACAAACCTAATTGCTTCTTATCGTATCTACTCTAGCGAACAGCAGCTGTGGAAGAGTGCCATTGATTCCTAATAGCAAGATGATATCTCTGCATAACTATGGAGAAGGCAAAAGCGTCCAGATTACCTGTCAGGGAGGATACACAGCTCAGGTGGATCGCTTCACGTGTATGGAGGGAAACTGGGACACAAACGGATTGTCACTCGACTCGATCTGCACGCGTGAGTCAGTCTTATTCCACCAGATGTAAGCATACGTAAAGGGATTACTGGGTGAAACCTTAATACTGTACATGTTTTCTTATCTTTTTCAGCTACTGTCGGACACTGCAGCCCCCCACCTAAGGTTGTAAATGCCATTGTTGTCACTGTGTATCAGAGCGAATACTTGTCTGGTTCTGAAGTAACCTATCAGTGCCGCTATAATTACACGATGGAGGGACAAGCCACCATTAAATGTGACGATGGGAACTGGCAGCAGAGGAACATCACGTGTACACGTACGTACATCGTTCATTTCACAAAGTCGGTCAGCAAAAGTTTTACTCCACCTCTAAAAGCCAGTCACGTAGCCGGCTGGGGTTATGAATATTTGGGGGATAAATTCAATTAAATTTTTCCATTTTTTTCAGCTATTTAACATGTTATAATGCGTCAAATTACTGACTTGTTCGGAAATATCAAAATATGCTAAAGACAACATAGGATTGATTCCCTATTGAGCTTTAAAACATTATCCAGAGAGTGGATAATTTATTTAGCAAAAATCATGGGGTAAGAATACAAAAGGAAAAATCCATACTCCTTGTTCATTGTATAAATTGGATTATAAAATTAAACCAACGCTAATTCAGCTTCAGCTCCGGGACAATTTTAAAAATGACTCTGTTGTGTATGTGAAAAATTAGAAAATATTTCAGATACACAAGATTATCGTCGACATAACATAAGAGATTGTAAAGGTATATTGCTACAGATGCACTGAGCTCAGAAAATATTGATCAAACAACTGTACCAGTGTGAATGGAAAGTTTTTAAAGTGCACCGTCCAAAATTAGCCAAGATAAAAAGGATGTCCTATTTAGTATCCTATATGAAATATTGTATTAGTTATATTGATATAATACATAATTTATCAGACTGAAAGAGGAAAATAGGACAGTTCAACTTAATCGAGAGAAAAAAATAAATTACATCAGCAGCAGCAAAACTTGAAGAATGACCACATGCCTTATTGATATCACACAATACAAAGGCACCTGTCCTTTATATTTGTCAGCTCAGAGTTAAACAAAAATAACTTTGCTTACTTGCAAAAACCAGTTGAAATTACATAGAACTGGCATCATGATTTACACCCACTGTAAAATGCAAAAATGTGATATTGAAAACAGATCTTTCTCCCCCACAGCTCCCACTCTGGAACAGTGATGCTCATTTCAACGAGGTCCAAAGAAGACCCAGTGAAAATGGCCCCAGAAAATGACCTTTCTATGGTCTTCCTGTATTTTTACGTGCATTATTCACACAGACGTCATCCTAATGACACAATAAACGATTCTGGTACATATACTTGTTGAATAAAAGAGCTTATACATTATAAAGGCTTTATTTGGTGGTTTTATTTTTTATTCTGAAACCCAGGAGAGTGTGTGTGTGTATTATAGTTATTATCGTAGGTTTTATCTAACCATAAAATATTATATATATGTTTTAATTTAAGGACGATTTCAATAACCTAGAATGTTTTTTCAGGGCAGGAAAGAGCCAAAATTAAAAAACTAATTATAGCAAGTGCACAACAAAGATTTTTTTTCCTTAATTCTAGCAAAGCTGTAGTAGTAGAACCTTTAGTTGAGAGGATTTTTGATGAACACATAATACACTGCAGTGACTCAATGTTCGGGTTTTATCAGGTTAATTCTAGGTTTTTTGACTTAAATGAGAAGTTGAGGGTTAGAATGTGCGTTCAGCATGTGGAGGGAGGCTAAAGACAAATGTAGGTCAACACACTGTCCTCCAATGACGAAAGGCCGAGTGACGGTGACATGTTGTTTTTTAACCATAAATCAAATCTGGAATTTCCTAAGCAGCGTTGCCCAAGCGATGTATTTTAGAGTATTAATCATTCAAGTGTAAATAAACGATGTAGTAAAAAAACAAAAAACAATCGTCTTCACTGATCAAAATGGACTTTGTACCGTGGTTGCACCACTATTGCCTCACGCCACATTGACTGTGTTAGTCAAACAGGACAGAAATGTTTTACTCATCAGCACATATTGGAAATCACATCAGACATTGTGCTTAAAAATTCTATATCGACTCTCTTAATGCTGGTGTGTGTGTGTGTGTGTGTGTGTGTGTGCGAGACACAGATTGTTGAATGAGGTTTCTCTCTTGAAACGTGTCTAGACCAAACTATCACTATTTGATTCATCACAAATGCCGAGTCTGATGAATTCCTCCCAAATGTAGTTATTCTATTATTATTTGTCCTTTATTTTACCAGGAAGGTCCCATCGAGATACAATATCTCTTCTTCCAGGGAGTCCTGGTCAAGACGGCAGCAAGTGAAAATGAAAAGTTCCATACACAGAACAGAGTCAGACGACATTTACACATAAAAACACGTAAAAGCATCGAAAGCAACGCTCTATGAAGACTGAGTTGAGAAGATTTTTAAGCGTGTCTGTAGAGGGCAAGGAGTCCCCAGTTTGAAAGGTTTCGCATCTCATTCCACGCATGTGGAGTCAGTGGAGAGTCCAAACTTAATTCTTTCCGGCTTAAGTGGAGTATATGACAGGGAACTGAAGGATCTATAAATTGATCCTTATTGCGTAAAAAGAGACTCGTCTTTGAGCTCATCTGGAGTTTTCCGTAACGTTTGCGGCGTGAGCAGCGTGGGCTCTTCTCTTGTGCCCCCCTCCGCCACGCGGTGACCCCCCGCTGCTCCCTGAGGGCTGCGACAGGGGGACAGACCCACAGGAACGAGTGTGGCTCAGAAGACCGTTTGGCCTCAGGTTGGACTCTGCACAGCTGCTCGCGGAAAAATGCGACTGTCTCTACTACTTGTGTTTCTGCAGCTGTGGGGCGGCGTGGAAGTTTCTTCAGCGCAGGACGGTAAGACGGACTTTCTGGGAAGAAGCACCGAGGTGTCACGATTGAAACCCTGGGATCGTGCGTGGTTCGTTCTTTTCACAGCACGAGGGCTCGTCTTCCATGGAAATTGATTGTTTAGAATTTTTGCTATATCATATATATTGTTGCACACGTTTCTCTGAATTGTATCCTTATCCAGCTTTTTCTCGAGATACAGGTTGTTCACATATGTCTCTGAACACTGGCACACTGTTGTGAAGAAAGAGTCCAATGTCCTCTTTCTTGGTGTCGTTTGGTTCGTTCGTCAGCATGTTCAAAGATCCCAGATGTCCCTCACGCCTCCGTGTCGGACGAAACCAACAGGGCCGAGTACCCAGAGGGACACCTGATACACTTCACATGTGAAACTGGTTACATATCAGGTCTCACCATCAGATATGTATGCACAAGCGCTGGCTGGGTGGCAGTCCATGACGGAAAGTGCTACTGTGAGTTTGGTGAAATCCTTTTCTTCCTCTTTATGCTGTTGCGATACTGTAGTGATGTGTACACGGCGGATCATGTGGCTGGATGAAGATGATACGACAAACATGGAAACCTGTAGATGCTGGGATTCTCTTCAACTCTAGACGTTGGTTTGAGGGAAAGACTGTAAATGAGTGAGAATTGTTTCCTTTTTTTTCTACTTCAGAGTAGGTTGACTGATTGTAGTTTTCTGAAAATAAATGTATGTGTCACTTTAAAGAAGACAAGGTTACTGTGATTAATCAAATGATTGCTCAAAGGAATTAAAAGAAGAAAAAAAAACGACATTATGTTGCTGACAACAGTTTCTAGTAATTAGACATAAAGCTGCTTCTCCACCACGACAAAGCGACAACATGGCTGCTGCACACGTGACTGTTATGATCTAGAGAACCTAGTAGGGACAAAATGACCCTCAGAAAATATATATGTTTTTAAACTGTTAATGACCCTTTTCTTTTTGTCCCCCCCAGTAAAGCCATGCCAACTTCCTGATGACACACCCAATGGCCATTATCAGCTTACCCATGGGGACGACTTTGTTTTTGGATCAACTATCAAATACTTTTGTAATGAAGGGTACGTGGATCCAGAAGGATTTATGGGAACTATAGCCGTAGCATGATTGTGTGTGTGTGTGTGTGTGTGTTTATTTGAGGATCTGGCTCTGCCCCGTTTCTTCTGGTTGATGATGTCGACTTGTGCTGGGCCTTTTTCGTCTGACAATGTGAAGCTTTGACTCTGTTCTTTGCAGATATCACATGGTGAGCAAGGATGACACGCGGACCTGTTTGCTGGACAAATGGACCAATCACGTACCGATATGTGATCGTGAGTCACCGCAACAGCTGAGCGTCAGCTATGTCGGTCAATCGCTGTCAACTATAAAGCCCCAGTGTGTAATTTTTCTGGCGGCATCTGGTGGTGATTTTACCAACCGCAACCAACTGAGCTCCTGACAGGGGACACTTTATGGCGGTGCACCGCTGACTCCGTTTCCGGCAGCGCTAGAAATTCAACGCGAACGTATTCAACACGACGTAACAAACATGGCGACTCACAGGGAGGTCGTGTCCACCTCACGGAACTATATTTAACTCATTCAGAGTTGACGATAAAACATCGGTTCTTTGTTGCAGGTGATTATACACATATGATCACATAGTTATGGACGATATATTAATATGTTCCTGTGAATAAGTTCTTTCAAAATATTACACACTGTAGCTTTAAAGCTTCGCTGGAAAGTTGTTTTTTAAATCTGTCTTTGCACAAAGGAATATTCTATGATAAAATGGACTCGTCAGCGTCTCGGTTGACAGAGATGTGAAGTGGGCGGAGCTCTTTTAGGCTCCCATGGTTCCACAGTAAAGAAAAATCTCCTGGTTGAACAATTGGTAGGGGAAAATATATATATATATATTACTTTCTTTACAAAGGGGAAAAAGGTACAAGCCTGTGAATGAAAATCTGTGGCGTGAAGGCTTTTAACAAAAAACATCCAATCATGATGTTCTGCGAATGGCGACACACGATTTTGTTAAAGTGCAGCTGAGCGGTCCAAGGTGCTGGGATCTGGGGGCGTGTGTTCAAATCCTGCCGTTGCTCTCGACTTTCCTCAATTTCCCTTGGGATCAATAATATCAACGTACCTTTCTAATGGATGAATTGGATTTGAACCCGCGCCCTCTCATTTGCGTCTCCTCCATGACGTGCCTGCTGAGGCTCATGGGCATTGTAGTATGTTGACCTGTCCATCATCCCAAAATGACGTGCAAAGCCTGATTTGTCAGAAACTAAGCAGAGAGAAAAAGTATAGCAGGGTCCTCCTCTTTTTCTCTCCGTTACAACTCCACTTTGGGATTTTGGTTGATGAAAGCAGCTTATTCATATATTTTTTCATCACTGTTATTATTATTGCCTCAGTGACCTGACTGACTGTGTTTGTGTTCACTCAGCTCTGAGCTGTGACCCCCCGCCCGACGATGCGGAGATCACAGTCCAAGGTTTACCACAGAACGACGATCCCGTTCTTCCCGACCGCTTCCTCACGTTCAGCTGCGACGGTCCCGGGAAACAGCTGAACGGCAGTTCGAGGCTGATATGTGGGAATGACGGACAGTGGGACAAACCATTCCCCTCTTGTGAAGGTACAACTTAAAAGATAATGTTGCAATGCTCTGTAATGACCGCAGACAATGGTGTAATGGTGACATTAACCCTTGTCCACTGAACCTTACAGAATTCCTAATTTGATCATCTTTTTTTTTTAATTCTTCACAGACATCTCTTGTAAAGCTGACGAGATGGATCCTAATCTCCGCGCTGACGGATTGCTACGAGAACATGGAAAAATGAAGATCGGACATAGAATAATATTCCACTGTGAGGATGGGTACAGCCTGGAAGGGGCTGAACAGATTCAGTGTTTACAAACTGGGCAGTGGAACGTCCCCTTTCCAACTTGCATAGGTATACCCACACTTTTTATTTGCATATTTATGTTAACGCATCTTTTTAGGGCAAATTCATGAGGGTAGCAAAAACACATTACAATTAAAAAGGGGAAAACTTCAAAATATATTGAGTTCACTCTGCCAAAGTGTGACAACGAGTCAAAGCTAAAGTGGAATAATAAAAATGTTTTTATCATGTGAGCCGTCTCCCCTCAGGAACCTGTATGTACAACAGTTAAACCTGGTTAATACACAAGTAGCCACTTCACTGACTGTATATAGAGTTGGACGACGTGTCTCCACTTCCTCCCGCTATACAGCGCTGAAACCAAAAGATCCCAGATTTGGGCGTTGCCATCTTGCACCGGTGACATCACTGACATCAGAGTCTGCGCAGGAGAGATCGTGTGGAGTGGAGCCTGAGCAATCACTCGTCAGTCTCTGTCGTCAATCCTGACATTTTACCACAATTTATAGCATCGAATGAACAATTCAAACTAAACTTACCGGAAAAATGATCAACGATCGTCGTCACGTCACGTCTGCGGACATGGAGGAGGCGGGGTTCGTGACATATACTGCAGCCAGCCACCAGGGGGGGCGATGTAGATGTTTTGGCTTCACTTCACTTTCGGAGGCCGTCACGTCGTCCGTCCTAGGAGCAGGGGAACAAAAAAAAGACAAGCTGTTCAAACAACGCCACCGACGCTGATTGTCATCTCTAAAATTGACATAGCGATTGCAAAGAGTTGCCCGTTTACACGTGCAGCAGATGTGGCCACGGCCTTAGCGTTCATTTGCAGCTGTGTGTTTCTGGCCGCCTACAATATTCACATCCCTTCTTGCTCTGTTTTTGGTCTCCACCAACCGCTCAGGGAAATAGGAGTTCATCTGACAAACGCCTCCCTACATGCCCACCAGCTTGTCTCTAACTGTGCCTGCCTGCCGCTTGGTGCTGAGCGGGTGGTGCCCCCCCCCCCCCCCCCCCCCCTTTAGAGCGTTTTAGCGCAAGCGTTTAGCGGACCAAAACTGTAAAACTGCAGGCTGAAAACTGAAAACAATGTCCACCACCACCACCACAATGACCCTTTCACATACAAGCAATCATGTGATCCGTTGTTGAAATGTAATTGTGATTATAGGTCAGTTATTAAGAAAATAAATATCTAGGTTTAGTATACTTTCATATTGACAAAGATGTTGGTCCAATTTCCGAGTGTTTAAAATTGTATTCTCTTTGTCAAAACAGAAAAATGCAAAGTCACAGAAGTACCATTCAAAGTACACATCGACACATATGTACCAGGTCATCAACTGACAAAAGGACAGAAGCTGAGGTTCTCTTGCAGCCTGCGTAGTCACATTCTTCGGGGGAAGGCGGAAGTTGAATGTTTGGCAGGTGGACAGTGGAGTGACCCCTTTCCGACGTGTGGAGGTAAGAGGATCGTCCGTGTTCTCCTAGTGCCTTCTTTGAGGAAACGATGGGGAAAAGGGGACTAATTGCCTCGCGATCTCAGAGGAACTGCTTGGCCATGTTTTTACCATGAGTGTTGCAAGCGCAAACAGCTGTGGAGCAACTTGTTTGCGCCGTGAAACAATTCATGCTGAAACGATTATGTCCGGATGCAGTGGTCTGTGAAGTCACGTTAGTCACAGTTAGCCCAGCTGTTTACGTGAGAGGAGGATGCCAATGTGACTTCTATATTTCTGTTATCTTTATTTTTGCCACTGCCTTTCATTAAACAAAGTATCAATGCATTTCTTGCACTGCACTGCAACTTTTATCCCCCGTCTTAATCTGCTCTTTTGAATTATTGTATTTTAATGTGATTTCATGTGTTCCTTCCCAGTGCTCTTAATGTTGCATGTAAATCACTTTGAATTGCCTTGTTGTTGAAATGTGCTTTACAAAGATACTTGCCGTTTTTTATAATAGATATTCCTAGTGTTTGTGTTTGTTTGAGCTTTCCGCGAAGTGAGCCAATTTTATTACTTTGTAATTTGCGTTTGAATACTGACATGTATGACAGTGCACGCTGAACACTGAATGCCATCTGCACACGTTAATACCAGGGGTAAATGTTGTCATAAAAGAGTTGACACATATGGACTTCTATGAAAAATTAGGCACAACTTGTATTTTTGTGATTGTCAACCAGAACGTTACTGCAAAATCTCGCAAAACTGCGGCTCACTGTGACGGACCAGCTGCTCTCGGTGAAAATGTCTTTTAAAATTTTAAAAAGAGTGACACCTAAGCGTGTTCTCTCTCTGTCATCGCCCACATTCTTTCAGCTCCACTGGGTTGTGGGAAACCGCCGTCTCTCGCAGACGGCGACACCAAGGAGAGTACTCAGCACAGGTACAGTCACAACGACAAGGTCGAACACATCTGTCAGCCGTACTACGTCATGCGGGGCGGGCCCTTCAAAACATGCAGGAACGGGGAGTGGACTGGAGACATCACGTGCATCCGTAAGTCACGAACGCATTTATATTTTGTTTTGCTTTGCATTCTGTGGGCATTTTTTTTGTTGTTGCATATAATCAAGTCATTTTAAATTCTAGTATATGCAGAAGATTAATGTTAAAGTCCCCTTCCACTCAACAAAGTTTCTGTCCTCTAAAATGTCTGACGTTGACTACAGGGACTTGTATCTGAGCACATGTTATCACTATAGAGGTGTTTTCACATTCCTCTCCTGGAGGAGGAGATTTTATGTTTCACTTCTCTGCAATTTGAAATTGAAACGAATCCTGGCCAAGCTACGTGAAAGAAAGTCACAAATACAGAAAACCGATCGTTGTCGAATATGCAAATCTGAGGCAAAGAAACCGGAAACTTCCAGTGCAGCGTCATGAGAGGACGGCAGGTGTGTCGGCGGACAGTTACCGTTAGCATTAGCAGTTAGCGTCCACGAGAGGACGGCAGGTTTGTCGGCGGACAGTTAGCGTTAGCATTCGCTGTTAGCGTCCACGAGAGGACGGCAGGTGTGTCGGCGTACAGTTGGCGTTAGCATTAGTAGTTAGCGTCCACGAGAGGACGGCAGGTGTGTCGGCGGACAGTTGGCGTTAGCATTCGCAGTTAGCGTCCACGAGAGGACGGCAGGTGTGTCGGCGTACAGTTGGCATTAGCATTAGCAGTTAGCGTCCACGAGAGGACGGCACGTGTGTCGGCGGACAGTTGGCGTTAGCATTCACAGTTAGCGTTCACGAGAGGACGGCAGGTGTGTCGGCGGACAGTTGGCGTTAGCATTAGTAGTTAGCGTCCACGAGAGAACGGCAGGTTTGTCGGCGGACAGTTAGCGTTAGCATTCACAGTTAGCGTCCACGAGAGGACGGCAGGTGGGTCGGCGGACAGTTGGCGTTAGCATTAGCAATTAGCGTCCACGAGAGGACGGCAGGTTTGTCGGCGGACAGTTGGCGTTAGCATTAGCAGTTAGCGTCCACGAGAGAACGGCAGGTGTGTCGGCGGACAGTTAGCGTTAGCATTAGCAATTGGTGAAAGTTTTATGGCTGAATCTCTCCAATGTCGCCGCTCAGCCATCTTGTTGCGCACATTCTTCCACTGGTTGACCTAGCGCGGGCAGCTGTGGTGGGCGGGGCCTGTGTTATTTGCATATCATGAATATTCATAGTCTCAGAATTCCTCAGTGAGGGCGAGAGAGTGGACGGTTTCCAGCCTCATTTCAGAGTTGTTGTTTTTAAAACATTTTTGGGGGTGAACAATGTTAAACAAAAGGCATAGCAGATTATTTTTATATATACTTCAAAACGTGACTGGAGGGGTTCTTTAACATATTGATTATATAGTGTTATATTACACATTGCAGTCATTAGACATCAAAACATGAAGGTAAAGAACAGGAAACAATGCATCAGAAACTGTGCTGACACAATTGCACATCTCCGCTCCACAAAACCAAACGCCGTAACTAAACAACGTGTTTGATGAAAATTAGAGCGAGAATCTGACTTTTCAGCATCTGTTCCCCTTTTACAAACATATCTGTCTCTGCTTTGATAACAGTGAAATGTGTGTGTTCTGGTCTGAGTAAGTAACTGTGGATCGCATACTTAAATTAAATTCTTTGTGACGTGCAGAATGTGCAGTATCTGCACTTATATTAGTTCAATCTGAAAAAGGCTACCTTCCCATCTGTTTCACTGTTTGCAGACTGTGAACCACATGTTGAGTATCGTGATGCATTTAGTTTTCTCTAACTGACACAAGCGGTAGTTATGCACGGGGGTCTGATGTACAGTAAGACACGGTTTGCTGTGTATTGTCTTTTGCAGGACCCTGCACCGTGGACAGAGAAGCCATGAACAAACGGAACATTTCATTCAGATATAGCCGTTACGATAAGCTGTATGCAACCCACGATGAAGAAATCGAGTTCAGGTGCAACAGAGGAAGACCGGTCGGCAGGGTGGCAATGCGTCAGAGGTGTGACGACGGAGCGATGGAGCTGCCCTCCTGCTATTAGAGGACGTTTAGTCGAATTTAACATGGGCCGTCATGAGCCGAGAGTCCCCCATCGATCCACTCGTGTCCAGATCCAGTGTCCTGTGTGATGTGTCGTTTTAATAAAACACTTCTGCTCTGTGAAAAATGTTTTTTCTGTGTGTCACACTTAAAAATCGTTTCTTGCCCAAAAAGCCTGAAGAAAAGCAAATAAATCCACATTCCCCACATGGTGACGTCCGATGGAACCGTTTCAAAATGCACCATGATGTCGGCAACATGTGGGAATCATCACTCGACCCCGCCGAGCAAATTAGAAGAACCCAAAAATGAAATGATCATTCAGATGAAAGCTGCACATGTCCCGGTCGCTGCCTCGTGGATTATTTCGCAAAGTCAAGTCCACAAAGTGACACAACACTTGTAAACAAACATGTGACGAAAGGACGGAGTTTAACAGAAACGGTACAAGGACAAGTTCATCCTGTAAAAGAATAAATAAAAAGGCTGCTGCATCAACACAATATCACTTGCTCCTGTGATTCGGTCACACGCTTTAAATGTCGGCGAGCGGCCGGGGGACGCACACTCTGCTCAACATGGGTCGAAGGAGCGCGCGCTGGACTTCCATCCTTCTGCTTCTCCACCTGTTGGGGAGCGTGGCGGTGACTTCATCACAGAGCGGTGAGAAGGATAGATTTTTTTAATATGCTGAAGTCAACCATGTCTCTACACATCTCCTAAAAACCGCCGTTTGCGTTCTGCAAACAGTGAAAGCATTGTTGGCAAAGGTAAATGAGGAGTTTCTTAAACGCTGGATTTTTAATTCCTTTTTTTTTGTGTGTGCAGATATGCCAATAACTATCGTAAACGTATCGCCGTTTGCACAGAAACAATAAAGAACAATTATCAACGTCGGGTGTAAACGCAAAGACAAAAACACAATGAATATTGCAGTGACGCTGTCGTGAAAGTAAAAACACATTATTGACACTGAAAACAAAATGCTACGTTAACATCGCCCCCGTGTGGCCACAACAGACGGGAGATATTTGTGGGTAAGTTCAGTGATTATTGCCAAAAAAGCCTAAGATCATCATATTCAATACATACATCTGTGTTTTGGAATCTGCTACTCAGATGATTGAACAGCTTAAATACTTATATATATATATATATATATATATATATATGTGTGTGTGTGTTTACTTTTTTTAAACCCCTTTTGTTCGTAGCTTTAACTCGTTGGCAACTTTGGAAGCAATGTTCTTGAAAGCGACGGATGAGCCGGACGCGGTTGAGCGTATTCGACCGCACTATGTACAGCGCCTCGAGACAACGTACGTTGTGATTTGGCGCAATACAGACGGAATTGAATTGAAGTGAAAGACGAGTGATCGGACGACATCGTGAGCTCAACGTGTCCCGATGCAGATCGAGTCTCAATGCAAACGCGGCGACAAATGTGGTCAAAAAGAAATGTAAAAAAGATCCATGTGTACAGACTCCGACTAGAAAAAGACTCCGACGTGGAGTGAAACTGGACCTCGCCGTCAATTGCCTACTTTTTCTTTCAGCGCCTCTGGATTGTGGGAGACCGCCGACTCTCGCAGACGGCGACACCAAGGAAAGTTCTCAGTTCAGTTACCGACACAACGACAGGGTGGAACACGTGTGTCAGTCGTACTACGTCATGCAGGGCGGGCCCTTCAGAACGTGCATCAACGGGGAGTGGACTGGAGACATCACGTGCCTCAGTAAGTCACGATCGCTTCCATGTATTTTTCTGTGTTGCATTCTGGGGATTCTTTCTTTTTTTTGCATAGATTCAAGTCATTTGAATTTCTAGTACATGCACGTCTGCTACGTGCAAACGCCAGAAGATCAATGTTCACATATTGATGATACTGTGTTATATTACACGTTGCTGTCATTAAAACATGAAGGTAAAGAACAGGGAACGGGCAACAACGCGCGAGAAACTGTGCCGACCCAATTGCACGTCTCCGCAAAAACCAAACGCCGTGTTTGGAGAAAATTTGAGCATCTGTTTCCCCCTTTTACAAAATAAAATATCTGTCTCTGTTACCGACATGTTGAGTATTGTGTGATGCATTTAGTACAACACCGTTCCCTGTGTATTGTCTTTTGCAGAACCCTGCACCGTGGACAGAGAAGCCATGAACGATCGCAATATTACATTCAGATATGGCCGTTACAATAAGCTGTATGCAAACCACGATGACCATGTGGCGTTCAGGTGCACCAGAGGAAGGACGGTCGGCAGCGTGGCAATGCGTCAGAGGTGCGACGACGGAGTGATGGAGCTGCCCTCCTGCATTTAGAGGACGTTTGGTTTAGTTGAATCCAACATGAGCCGTCAGTCATCCGTCGCTCCACTCGTGTCCAGATCCAGTGTCCTGTGTGATGTGTCACTTTATTAAAACACTTCTGCTCTGTGAAAAATGTTTTTCTGTTTGTCACATCTTGAGAGGAGGAGATGTCGAGTGTTCTGGGAAAAAAACCCTCTTAAAATGCATTTTCAACTGTCTGTGAGTTCAGAGTATAGGTCACTGTCTTTGATTTAAAATCCCGTTTTGTAACAAATAACCCGAACGCAATATGTAATAAATTATTACATAATAATAATAATAAATTGTATTTGTCTGCGCCTTTCAAAAAAACCCCAAGGAAACCTACAAAAAAACAAAAAAAAGATTAAAAAAACATTAATAAAAGCACAACAAATGCATTATGCGACGGTTCTTCAATGGAGTTGCACCTTTGATGTGTGTGTATATATATATATATATACAAATATATATATATATACAAATATATATATATATATATATATATATATATATATATATATACACATACATACAGACACACACACACACAGAGAAAAACATCCATTTTGTTTGGTTATTACATAATACACCATATTATTACATTTTCATAAAAAGAGAAAGTGCACCCCCTGCATTATGTAATAACTTATTGCAAAATGCGGCGAAATTTATGACATATTGCCTTCGGGGTTTTTATTACAAAATGCGGTCGATTATTACATAGTGCTGGTGTTATTACATAGTGAAGAAAAAAATGTATTACATTATTGACATTTTATTACATAATGCATTGTTACGGGGATGGATGGGTGTGAATTTGGATGTTGGCAGGGTTAAGGGACACGATCAAAATAACTGCAGTAATTAATTGGTCTTCATTCATCACACTGTAGTGTTGTTCAGGGTGCGATTTGTGAAGCACATTTAAGAAGCTGAAATCAGAGAATTTTGACTTTTCCCCCCATTAAAACTACTTAAACCGATTAATCGATTATCAAAATAGTTGCCGATTCATTTAGTAGTCGATTACTAATAGATTAATGGACTAACTGTTGCAGCTCTAGTAAGAATTCCTGGTCGACCTGGTTTTCCCCAAAATCTATCCAAGGAAAATGACACATTAGAAAGATACATGAAACTGGTCCATGTTTAAGAAACAAATCCATTTAATATTTACATGAGACACATGGAAATGTAACAGTAAAAAACCCCCAAAAAACATAAAACAATCTTTTCAAAAGAGAGAGAGAGAGAGAAGGAAAAAAAGGGGAGATGACTTAAGATCTAAAGCGTTTTCTATTTACAGCACAATGGACAGTTTGTCTGCCACCATCTGAATGGCCCTGAGAGGATCCACTATGTCCTGCAGCTTGTCCTTTCTCAGAACCCAATCGGGCGCAAACCTGAAAAACAAAAACAAAAAACAGAATGGAAATTACTCCCGCACAACAAACCATGCATCTATCAATCTCAGACACATATGATATTTGTATTATAGCGACAACAGGGAACAAACTCAAGGCTGAAGTCGGCCCGAGTACTTTGTCTGTTGTGCAAACAACCAGAATACGTCAAAAATATAATTTTATTGATGGGGGGAAAATGTGCAGTCAACAAAAAAAAAATATTCCATACTTTTTCCAAACTCAAATTTCCTTCTTCTCTGTAGATTTTTCAGACCATATTTGACTTTGGAGTACAAATCGCTAGAAGTCTATTGATTAATTATTATATAAATCAATATTTTAAGTTATTTGATATAATATCATGATATAAATGAATATTATTATGTAAATACATCATTTTAAAATCCAACCCGTAACATATTACATTCTGACTGTGTAGCTGTTATGTTGCACTTCGTGCACAGAAGGTCACGGTTTCTCCAGAAAGTTGATTGTGATGTTGCGGATTGAAATATTGATACTTCCAATTCCGACGTTACCTGTCCTAGGTGTGTCCCTATGGCGACGATTATCACTGACTTTGGGAAAATGACTGATTAGACTAGAGAGATTGAGACGTATCGTTAGTTATTCTTAAATCGTTGGATTCACGTCTGGAAACACAAATATTTTTCCATATTATATTCCATATTAACTCTGAGTCATCACCACCCATATGCACGTGACCCAACATTGCCAATCGCAGTAAACACAAGATTCAATCATATTAGAAATAATAACAAATAATAATACCAGGCTGTAACAAATCTAATAATATTACGACAAAAAAAATATTCCTAATGACTCCTACATGTATATATATATATATATATATGTATATAATATATTTGTATACATACTTGGGCGAGGGTCGGGATTTACGAGGCGTCGCCTGAATAAAAAAGCTCCCGTTAATCGACGCGTTCATCTTCTGCTTGGTGACGGTTCTCTCGGCGTCCATCTTGTGTTTGCGCGCGGTGAGGCGGTAAATACTGCGAATCCTATCCGAGGTTTTCGGTAGCTTCGTGACCTCCTGAAACAAAAACGGAAGACGTTCACAACACGGCCACTGGCGCTTTAACCCGGTTAACTTATTGGAATTGGCGTGTCGCAGCAGCCAACGGACCGCGGCGCGGTGCTGGTCCTGCAGCAGGAGGGCGAGGAGGAAGCAGGCCTTGGTGAAGATGCCGCCGCCCTTCTCTGCCACCTTGTCCCCGGCCTTCTCCCGGTATCTCTGCAGCAGGTCCAGCAGCGTCTCCACAGAGTTTTCCACCGAATACACGGCCTCGATCGTCTTGTGGTACTGAGGGAGGGAACCGAGAGGTAGGTGGAGGAGGAGGAGGAGGAGGAGGAGATGGAGAGACGAAAGCAAAGGGGGGGGGGGGGGGGGGGGGGGGGTTGTACAAAGATCGAATTATAATTGGAAAATTTTCTAGAGATCACTACGACATCAAACAGAGTCCGGTGCCGGAGTCATTTTTTATAAATCTATTAAAAATATATATATTTGCCCATTTTAGCCAACAAGTATTACATTAAATATCATTTAATTTGGTAGAGATATTCATGGTGCCCAGAGGATATTTTCCAATGACACTGGGCTGTTGTGTAACGTATCTTAACAACTATTGGACGAATTGACATGTAACTGTTGAATTGTTAATTCGCACATTTGTGTCTCCCGCAAGACAAAATTTAACTATGATGAAAATTCCCATCAGCCTCAGCTGTAATTTTTAGTTTGGTCCTAATGTTAATGTAATGCAAATGTTAGCATGCGAAGATGCTTAGTCTTCTACGCAGGATAATATCCAGGTGCTGGTACATTTCTCCCTCAAACAGTATTTACTGAAGGAAAAGAAAAACGATCTTTGATTGTTTCTGATCAAAAACGCCTGAACAAAAGCTGATAAATCCACATTCCCCACATAGTGAAGTCTGACGGAACTGGACTGACGTGATGTCAGCAAAATAGGAATCGGCCCCTACTCTAAATGAAAATAACAAAAAAAGAACAACGCATGTTCCGGCCTTGTTGATTATTTCGCAAGTCAAGGTATCAAAGTCCACAAAGTGACAGGTCAGTGAGAACAAACATGCTGTGACTAAAAGATGGAGTCAATAAAAAAAGGTAAAACGACACGTACATCCATTCCAATTTTTTTTTTTTTTTTTTTAAAGGTGCAGGAAATACAAAATATCACTTGCTCCTGACCGAGGATTTGATTTGCCGTCGTGACGTTTCGAGCACGAAGCTCTTCCTCTTCGACTACAGTCACAGTAACAGCAGGTCAACTAATGAGGAATTATGTGATAACTGTAAACAAAAATGCTTTTCTTCTTTGTTATTAATTTCCAGCAGGACACATTCTTTACACAGAACATAACAATCAACATATATTTGAATGAACAGGTTTGGAGAGAGTGCATTCAGGCTCCCAGGTTAAAACGCCGTATTCATTTCTTCGAAGCATAAACACAATAAGCGGAGAGTCGGCGGTCGCTACCTTGGAGAGGTTGAGGAGGATCTGGATGGAGAAGGTGATCACGTCCATGCAGGGGACGCTGCGGTTGCAGCAGCGGATGAGCGTGAAGATGACGTTGGTTGCTCCGCTGCCCACCAGCCGCTCGCAGCACTCGGGCGACAGCCGGGTGGCGGTCTCTGCACACACACACACACAAGACACACACACACACACACACAAGACACACACACACACACACACACACACACAAGACACACACACACACACACACACACACACACACGTTAACTGTCTCATGTGTCACCTCGACATCACACTTTTTGTTATTATACTGCACAACGGAGGAACTTTTTTTCTGCCTCACTGCTCAACTCTACAGCAGATTTCTAAATTACATTGGGTACGTTTGTACGTTGACATGATTTGTTTCCAGACAAAGAATTTGAATACACGAAACAAATTGCCATTACTAATGCCGGTTGGTGTAAATCCTGCAGAAGAGTTATGAGCTCTCCAGAAAAGTTCCCGTAAATTCATTTCAAATTTATTATGATTAAATTAACGAAGGAATATCATGTTTTGAGCGCGAGATTGAAAACGCTTCATTTGCTTTTTCATGCTGACGTTTTACAATAACCACAGCGTTTGCTCTTCCAGCAAAGTGTCTTCACAAACCAACAAAAACCTCAGTCGTGGAAGACCTGGCGCAGCCTTACCGAGGTTCTTCAGGGCCTCGAGGATGTAGGAGAAGTGTTTGTATCGGAGGAGGTAGTCCAGTGCGGACGACGTCTTGTTGCACAGCTTGTCCTCCTCCCGGACGGCGGCGGAGACCTGGCGCAGGCGGTGTCTCAGCCTCACCACCTTGGGCTTGTCGTTCAGTCGGCGGGAGCGGTGTCCTCTCCACAGAGCCTGGGGGGACGAGACACGTCAACTCTGCGTCGACTACATTTTCTCGACTTTGGACTTTCAACTGAAGTCTCTCTGTAGTACCTGAGCTTTGACAATGCCCTGCTCAACCCTCTGCTGGCGCCGGAGAAGGAGGAATCTCCGGACGGCCTGCTGGATGACGGACGCAGCGTCGTGGCGGCGAGCTGACCAGCGCTTGATCGCTCGCTGGGCTACAACCACCTTCCTCCTGTCCTCCAGATACCGCCTCCTCTGCTGCCTCGCTCTCACCCATCGCTTGGAGGAAACAAGGGATTTGTCTAATTAAATCCATCAGAACACCGTAATCGGTTTCAGCGACACATTATGTTTTGAAAAGAACCAAAAAGGCATTCGGAGCCTCTGTCTGTACCTGGACGGTGACGACAGAGTGGATTTGTCTCTTCGCCGACTTTAAGGCCCGGTGAGCTCTCAGAGCTCGCTGGATCTTCATGGCACTGAGATGATGGAAGACTGCCGACGTAAAACGGAGCCTCCTCTCTGCCTTGGCGGCCTCCAGCACCTAAAACACAACATGCATGGCAACGTTTTTATGGATTCCTCCTTTGAACGACTACATGTTAGATGCTGTACGGTTCTAGCAAATTCCAGGAAGTTAAACATAGAGTCCTCCACCTGTCGTCTTGCGATCCAGGCTCGGCAGTGCGTCTGGAGCGCGACGGCGGCGCGCCTCGTCCGGACGTAGTCGTTCCTCTGCGCTCTGCCTCGCTGCGCCGCCCGGATCCTGCGCTGGAGTGTCACGGCCGCCTCCCTCTTCCTTTGGAAGACACGCCTCTGCACCAGGCCTCTCCAGCGCGACTGGATGACGACGGCAGTTCGGTTCCGTCGGCCAATTTCCCTCCTGACGCACCGGCCTCTGAACGCCGCCTGAAGGAGGATGGCGGATCGTTTCTTCTTCAGAAACTCCTCCCCGTCTCGTCTCTGAAGAAGATGGGCCCTGTAGTGTCTCTGGATGATGACGGCCGACAGTCGCAGGGCCTGGAATCTGACTTCCTCTCTGTGCTTTCTGAACACGGACTGAATCACAGTGGCGGCCCGATGCCGACGAGCGACCTCCTGTCTGACCTTCTGACCTCTGTAGGCCGCCTGAAGGACGATGGCTGCGCTGCGCGTTTCCAGGTATTGTGTTCGTTGGACTTTGGCAGAAACGGTCGCTCGATATTTTCGCTGAATGGCGAGGACAGACAGTTTCAACTTCAGATACTGCTTGCGTTCGGAGTGGGCCCTGTAAACTCTCTGTAAAACACTCGCAGCTTGATGCCTTTGTTTGACGTTCCTCCTTGATTTCATTCCACGATATGCAGCCTGTAACACGATGGCTGCTTTTCTAACCTCTTGATAATGTTTGATCTCTGTGTCTCTTTGTCTCTGGGCTCTGAACCTCTGCTGGAAGACACAAGCCGCCCAGCGTCGTCTCCTGAAGGCCGACTGCTGTCTGTGCCTCTTGAAGTGTGATTGGAGGACAGTTGCTGCCCGGTGCATCTTGGCGATGTCGCTTCGCACACGATGACCTCTGAAAGCCGCCTGGAGGACGACAGCTGATTGTCTCAGTTGAAGGAAGCGTTCCCTTTCTTGTCTCTGAAGAACAAGGGAGCGGTAGTGTCTCTGGATGATGACGGCCGACAGCCGCATGGCCTGGAACTTGACTTCCTCTCTGTGCTTTCTGAACATGGACTGAATCACAGTGGCGGCACGATGCCAGTGAGCTACCTCACGTCTGACCTTCTGACCTCTGTAGGCCGCCTGAAGGACTATGGCTGCGCTGCGCAATTCAAGGTATTGTGTCCGTTGTACTTTAGCAGCTACAGTTGCACGATACCTCCGCTGAACAGTGAGGACGGAGGACTTCAAGGTCAGATAGTTCCTTCGTTCACAATGTGTTCTGTAAGATCTTTGGATAACACTGGCAGCCTGGTGACTCTGTTTGACGTTCCTCCTTGATTTCATTCCACGATATGCGGCCTGTAACACGATGGCTGCTTTTCTAACCTCTTGATAATGTTTAATCTCTGTGTCTCTTTGTCTCTGAGCTCTGAACCTCTGCTGGAAGACACAAGCCGCCCAGCGTCGTCTCCTGAAGGCCGACTGCTGTCTGTGCCTCTTGAAGTGTGATTGGAGGACAGTTGCTGCCCGGTGCATCTCGGCGATGTCGCTTCGCACACGATGACCTCTGAAAGCCGCCTGGAGGACGACAGCTGATTGTCTCAGTTGAAGGAAGCGTTCCCTTTCTTGTCTCTGAAGAACACGGGAGCGGTAGTGTCTCTGGATGATGATGGCCGACAGTCGCATGGCCTGGAACTTGACTTCCTCTCTGTGCTTTCTGAACATGGACTGAATCACAGTGGCGGCATGATGCCAGTGAGCGACCTCCCGTCTGACCTTCTGACCTCTGTAGGCCGCCTGAAGGACAACAGTAGCTCTTTGCATTTCCTGGTAATTTTGCATTTGTTCCTTTGCCGCTACAGTTGCACGATACCTCCGCTGAACAGTGAGGACGGAGGACTTCAAGGTCAGATAGTTCCTTCGTTCACAATGTGTTCTGTAAGATCTTTGGATAACACTGGCAGCCTGGTGACTCTGTTTGACGTTCCTCCTTGATTTCATTCCACGATATGCGGCCTGTAACACGATGGCTGCTTTTCTAACCTCTTGATAATGTTTAATCTCCATGTCTCTTTGTCTCTGGGCTCTGAACCTCTGCTGGAAGACACAAGCCGCCCAGCGTCGTCTCCTGAAGACCGACTGCTGTCTGTGCCTCTTGAAGTTTGCTTGGAGGACAGTTGCTGCCCGGTGCATCTCGGCGATGTCGCTTCGCACACGATGACCTCTGAAAGCCGCCTGGAGGACGACAGCTGATTGTCTCAGTTGAAGGAAGCGTTCCCTTTCTTGTCTCTGAAGAACAAGGGAGCGGTAGTGTCTCTGGATGATGACGGCCGACAGCCGCATGGCCTGGAACTTGACTTCCTCTCTGTGCTTTCTGAACATGGACTGAATCACAGTGGCGGCACGATGCCAGTGAGCTACCTCACGTCTGACCTTCTGACCTCTGTAGGCCGCCTGAAGGACTATGGCTGCGCTGCGCAATTCAAGGTATTGTGTCCGTTGTACTTTAGCAGCTACAGTTGCACGATACCTCCGCTGAACAGTGAGGACGGAGGACTTCAAGGTCAGATAGTTCCTTCGTTCACAGAGGGCTCTGTAAGATCTTTGGATAACACTGGCAGCCTGGTGACTCTGTTTGACGTTCCTCCTTGATTTCATTCCACGATATGCAGCCTGTAACACGATGGCTGCTTTTCTAACCTCTTGATAATCTTTGATCTCTGTGTCTCTTTGTCTCTGAGCTCTGAACCTCTGCTGGAAGACACAAGCCGCCCAGCGTCGTCTCCTGAAGGCCGACTGCTGTCTGTGCCTCTTGAAGTTTGCTTGGAGGACAGTTGCTGCCCGGTGCATCTCGGCAATGTCGCTTCGCACATGGTGACCTCTGAAAGCCGCCTGGAGAACAACAGCTGATTGTCTCAATTGAAGGAAGCGTTCCCTTTCTTGTCTCTGAAGAACACGGGAGCGGTAGTGTCTCTGGATGATGACGGCCGACAGTCGCATGGCCTGGAACTTGACTTCCTCTCTGTGCTTTCTGAACATGGACTGAATCACAGTGGCGGCCCTAAGCCGACGAGTGACCTCCCGTCTGACCTTCTGACCTCTGTAGGCCGCCTGCAGGACAAGAGCAGCTCTTTGCATTTGCTGGTATTTTTGCATTTGTTCCTTTGCCGCTACAGTTGCACGATACCTCCGCTGAACAGTGACGACCAAGGTCAGATAATGTCTTCGTTCGCAGCGGGCTCTGTAAGCTCTCTGGATGACACTGGCAGCCTGGTGACTCTGTTTGACGACGCGTCTGCATTTCATTCCGCGGAAGGCGGCTTGTAAGAAGACAGCGGCGTTTCTCTTGGCACGCAGCGTGTGCATCTCCCGTCTGGTCTCTTTATTGGCCCTGTAACGCGCTTGCAACACATTAGCAGCCCAGCGCAGTCTCGTGTAGTAGACTCGCTGCCGGTACTTTCGGAAGTGAGACTGAATGGCCACAGCTGCCGTGCGCTGGATACGCCACTGCCTCCTGACCTCGAATCCCCTGAAGGCCGCCTGCAGACCAACGGCCGCCCTGCGTTTCGACAGATAGTCCAGACGGTCTCTTCTCGCCAGGGTCACGGCTCTGTACCTCTGCTGGCAAACCCAAGCCGCCGCCTTCATAGCTACAAACCTATTTCTATCTCGCATTGCGAGGAACTTCCTCTGAATGATGGTGGCGGCTCGGTGCATCTCTGCAACCTCCCCCCTGGCCATGTGGCCACGATACGCCGCCTGTATGACCACAGCCGCGGATTTCATCGACATGTACCGCCGCCACTCTTTGTCCCGGAGCCTTTTGGCTCTGTAGCGCTCCTGGATAATAATGGCGGCGCATTTGGTGGCGAGGTAGGCCATACGTGTTCTGTACATCCTGAACTGCGCTTGGATTGCTCGGGCAGCGCTGTGCCTCCTCCTCAGGTCGGCTCTTACTCGACACGCCCTGTAGGCAGCTTGAATCTTCACGGCGGCCTGCCGCAGCACCCTGTACTCGGTTCGCTGTGTTCTGCCGAGCAGAAGGGCCCTGTATCGACTCTGGATGACGATCGAGGCACTTTGAAGGAGAACATATCGCTTCCTGCTCAAAAGCATCCTGACTGAAGACTGAATGACAGTCGCTGCCTGGCGCTTCTCCTCGAGCTCTTTCCTGACTCGCATGCCTCTGAAACCAGCTTGAAGAGCAACACAGGCGGCTCTCGCGGACAGGTAAGCTTCCCTCGTCTCCCTTCCAGCCACATAAGCTCTGAACTGTCGTTGAATGACTTCGGCCGCTGCCTTCTGAGACCTGTACTCCGCCTGCGCTCTGTGCCGGCGGTAGTGAGCCTGTATCAGGGCCGCACACTTGTGACGAGTCTCCATCCTCTTCCTGTCGGCTCTGCCTCGCCAGTGAGCTTGTATGACGAGCGCGGAACTCCTGAGAGCTTGGAAATCCCCCGTGGTCTCGCGAGCCAAAACTGTGGCTCTGTACTTTTGCTGTATCACAACTGCGGCTCTTCTCAAGGCGAGGTAGCGCCTTCGGGCGGCGCACCTCCTGAAAGCTGCCTGGATTACCGACGCCGCCTTGTGCCGTCTTGCCAGAAACTCCCGGGCCACTTTTCCGCGATAAGCTGCCTGTACGGTAACGGCGGCACATCGCATCCTCACGAACGCCCGCCTCTGCACGTCTCTCTTCGCCGTGGCCCTGAACCAGCGCTGAATCACGACTGCGGCGCATCTCGCCGTCGCCACCTGTTTTCTGACCGCGTGGCCCCTGAAGGCGCTCTGGATGACGACGGCCGAGCGGAGCCGCAGCTTCAGCGCCTCGAAGCTGCGCCTCTGCGCGTGACCTCTGTACCGAGCTTGAATGAGTATCGCGCTTCTTTTGATCTCCCCGTATCGACGGAGGCAACTCCTCGTCCGGTACCACGACTGAATCCTCACGGCGGCGGACCTTCTTTCGGCCCTTCTTCCCTCGTACCATGTCTTGAACGCGGCTTGTATCACGGTGGCGGCGTGGTTTTCCTTTTCGCTCTTCCGGCCCTTCCATCGTCTGTAGCCCCTCTGTAGTTTCACCACCGCAGCTCTCAGGGAGAGATAACGTTGCCGATCTCTCCTCGCAAGAGCCGACGCTCGCGAGCGCTTCTGGAGGACGGTTGCCGCCCAGTAGGTTCTTCCGTACGCGGCGGCTGCCCTCCTCATTCGCCATTGGGCTTGGACGACAATGGCGTAGTATGTGAGGCGTTGGTATGCCCTGGTGGCTGAAAACATCCTCCACTGAGCCTATGTGGAAAAGACAAGAAGCATATTTCAAACAACAATCACACAAGCCGGCGTCATAAGGCAGCAAGCATCCGTGCTGTAACATAACGGACATGCTGTCACAAATGTTGACTTGGGCAAAGATCTTTAATAAAGACGGGTCACGATTTGAGACGAGAAAATAAATCATAAATTAATAAAATCTGAGAATGCTGGAAAAATATACTCTTTTTATTTCTACAGCAGCATCTCTTATGGAAATAAATCTAAATACATCGTTAGAAATTCGACATAGATTAACATGTACAACTCGGTCATTTACATTTTTGCAGACGGATGTTTTTCCGTCCACGCGTTAAAAAAGAATGAATGAAAGAAAGAAACCTACCTGGATGACAGTTGCTGCTTCGTGCTGCAGAGCCCGACGCCGAGCGTCTTCTTGCAGCCTCAGCATGTTGCGGGCCGCATGACCCCTCCACAGCGACTGGATGACAACAGCGGCTCGACTCCGTCTCACAGCTCGACGCCTCTGGAGAAAACTCCTCACGAGTAGCTGGATTTTCCCGGCGGCCATGTTTCTTTCCTGTGTCAGTGAAAGACAGAACTTTTGACTTGACTAACTCCTGTCTGACTCTTGAGCAGCCAAATGTTCGACTATGTTCACCGGCTTGTTACCGTCTGTCGCATCGTTTACATGTGGTGTGTGTACATATATTGATTTCAGCCACTTAAAGCACAAAGGCAAAGATTCATTTTCAGGTTGTGCGCCACACACTGAAACCGACCTTGTAGAGCTGTAGATCTTTCTTCAGCCTGTATTTCCTCCAGGCCCCCTGGATGACCCGGGCCGCTCTGGTTTCGTTCCGCAGGTCCAGCAGACGAGCACATAGGAAGGTCAGGTACGACATCACCACCTGGAAGTGAACGACATGTGGATGAGTCCTTTGATTTGATGATGAATTAAAAATTCATTGGTCGAAGCGGCATTAGAGCCAAAACACAGAGACGGTGTTTGATGGACTATATTAGATGAAGCGTTGTATCTACGAGAAAGAGGGAAGTGAGTCTTTTAATTGTGCTTTCAAGGCAAAACATAACTCCCAAGATTCCACTCATGGCCTAACCCATTTTGGACAGTTCAATCAGTACACGTGAATATGAATTATATTCTCAGTGTTTCTCTCATATGGAGCACCACTAAACTGAGTTGTTGAGAGCAACAAAACCTGGCTTCTGTAATCTGGGTCGGGTTTTAGAAAAACTTAATTTCCCCAGCTAGGTTTCTCCAGTTCTCTAGTTGGTTTAAAGAAAATCTAATATGATCAAATTATTGATTTAGACATTTCTTAAGGCTAAAAAAACTGAACATTTGATGGCCCCTGCTTATTAAACTTAATTTAATGCTTTTCTTAGTCATACATGATTTTAAACCAAGTATCTCTGTACAAAACAAGACATTTAAAGAAGTCACCGTGGATTCTGGGAAATTAAAAAGGAGCAATATTCCACTATTTGGGATATTCTATTGACAAAAAGATTGAGTTGACTAATTCAGAAAATATCTGGCAGATTAATAATGACAATAATTGGTTGCAGCCCTGGTTGTGACAGGTAACAGTAAACAGGTTACTACAGTACATGTTAACATGATCAGTGACATGTATAGTGTGTGTGTGTGTGTGTGTGTGTGTGTGTGTGTTTGTGTGTTTGTGTGTGTGTGTGTGAGAGAAACCCCCCGTCTGCTCTCACCTTCTCGTTGGGGATGGTGTTGGACATGTCGGCCGGATTGATCATGGCGGGAACGCCGCCCAGGAACGCCACGGCGTTGTTGACGAGTCGGAAGTTGTTCTTCTCGTTTTCCAGCAGCTCTTTAAACTCCACAGACGGAGAATCTGGGCCTGTTCACAAAATTGATCAAAAGTCATCCTCTGCAATTTCCTCATAACCTCTTCAAGAAGTCAGACAAGTTCACAATCATACAAGTTTAGAAAAGGTGCAATATATTACATGTTTGAGTTACAAGTTTGGCTCAAGTTATATTTACAATTCATTTCCAAAGTTACATCAATTTACTTAAATAACTTGGAATAACTCCTAAATACTGTTCCTTTCAAATAAACCGTCTGCCATCCACAACAGGTGAGTTTCCTGTGGATGAAACCAGCGATTGTATAAAACATGTTAGACAGAACGATCACATTCTAGTTTATTCTTGCGTCAGCATATGTAGATTTCCCAAAATCCCTCGTTTCCACACTATACGAGTACACAAATGTCAGTGTGATGAATACATGATGTATAAACATGAATACAAATACAGAAAATAGCATCCAAACAGACAGTTGAAGACACAGCAGACGGTAGACATGTACCGTTCAGGCCCGTCGGCAGGGAGTCGAAGGAGCTGTCGGAGTCGCTGGCCGAGCAGCTGAGCTCCAGCCGGCCCCTCGGTGAGCACTCCACCGTCTGCGTGGTGCTGTGGCTGACGGCCACCTCCGGCAGGAGGCCGGGGTGATAGTGGTGGATGAGGTAGCAGAGGACGCGGCCGTCCGAGAACGTCACGGTGAAGTTCTCCACCTGCGCGTGAACGGACCACAGACTTCATTTAGGGAACTTGCGACAGTGATTCGTGTGATTTTCGGAGACATAAAGATAAAACTCGACGACAGTTCAGATCGAGGTCAGATGTGATGATGAGTTGATTGTCATGTCAGAAATATAGTGAATGAAAGGGATGAGAGAAAAATACTGAGTGACGACGTCCTGTTCTCTCGTGTAAAAGTGTATTTTGAATTAACCTTTGAAAAACTTTCAAAGATGGTATCAGCGCTTATTTTTAACGATATGATATAGTTTATTAAACAGAAAAAACAATGCAGGAAAAACAATTGCATTTATTTTTTTTACATTTGACATAAAGGTTAAATTATTTTTCTTAATTCAAGTTCAATATATTTGGTTATATTTTTATTTTTTATTTATTGTTATTTATGATAAAGTGTATGGTTAAACTAAAATATCACGCCTCAAATTTATTTGCTTGTCGTCAAGGTTTGATAACAACATCTTAGGAATCATCGACAGATTAAATAAGTAAATAAATATATTGGTGGAACCCTCTAATATTGATATCATCCCCCCAAAATCCATATCTGTCGGCTCTACTTATGAGACATCGATATCGTCTTGCGCAGCTTTTTAGAAGACATGAAAGAAGAAGAAGAAACACTTCAGAAACAGATGCATCGCATAATGTGCAACTTCTAAACCAGAGTCATCTTCTGATGTCAGTATTTTCTTTGGCCTGTGAGCTGGAAAGTGAAAGAGTCCCCGACTCGCCTTCAGGCTGTAGAAGTCGCCCACGGTGCGGGCCCAGTCCATCAGCAGGTTGATCTTGGTGCTGCTGTGCTCGGTCTGCGGCTGCCTGGTCTTGGCGGGACTCGGCTGAAGGCCCCGGTCGGCCCGCAGAGAAACCAGCCTCCGCTTGGTGCTCAAGGTTCTCTTCAGGAAGCCGATCTCCTCTCTCAGCTGATCCTCGTCCAGAATCACCTCCACCTTCGCAGGTTATTTGAGAAAAAAAAAAAAAAAAACGCGCATTAGTCAAATTTCACGGGTTGAAAAGAAACAGCTGGAGTTTCGCCGAGCAGGTGGGATTATACACACGTGAAACGCAAAGATGATTTTCCACAAGAGGCTCAGTGTCTTCTCTCGGTGTCCGTCCACGACGTCTCTGGAATCAATGACGGCGCCTGAAAGTGAAGGGAAACACTTTTGAACCACATCGGCTAAGTGCAGAAGAATGTGGGAAAACCTCCTCCGGTTCCTCAAACATTAGGATATTCAAATTTTCTGTTTAACATTAATAGGAAATGCACTATTCATGGGTGAGACCATGTGATGAGGTGTAAATTTTAAAAAAAAGAAAGGAGTAATTTGAAGACTGATGAGCACTGCTCGCAATTCCTACATTCTTTGTACAGCGAACAGTAAATTGATAAAGAAGAGATTGATCCATGACTCAAAAAATAAATCATAATTTGCAGCTACTTCATAAACAATCAGTATATTTATCAATTAGTCCATTAAAATAAAATTAATTTTGGAGAAAGAAAAACCCACTAGACATTTGCAGGTTCCATCCCCCCAAATTCCTCATTGTGCACTTTTAATAATTCATTATTCACCTTGAGTTTTGGAAACTGAACAGTTCACTGTTTTCTTACATGATGCAGAATAAAATACTGTACATGTTTGTTAATTTCAAGATGATGCATTAATAATTGTATAACCTGTTTAGGCATTAAACACGAGTTTAAAATATATCAAAATATGCTTTGCACATTACAGTAAAACGTGGCACCTAAAGCAAACTAAAATGAATAAGAAATAAAAACAAAACATATTGATACAAGTGTATGGTTGTTGTTTTCATGATTTAAATGGTCAATTTAAAGCAATTTTTTCTTTTGATTTGGTAAATTCTTTTTTTTCTTGGACTGCTTTAGCCAGTCACAAAGTCACAAATCATATTCTTTCACACACTCTTCACTCGACACAGCATAACAAAAAAAAAAGGCAAAACAATCCAAGTTTGTCCTTATGCAGCTGTACAACAACAGCCGTGTGTGATCAAACACAAAAGGTATGAAGCAAAATGTCCGTGTTTCGCGCTTAAGGTCACGAGAGGTCAAACATCCTTTCAGGTCGAGCGTCTCCTCGTATTAGTTATTTGCTCAGGAAGGAAACTGTATAATCACCGTGTTCGTCCTTGAGGTCGAGGCCTTTGCTCTTGAGCACTTGCAGAGCGACGTCGACGTTGTGGACCTTCTGCAGGCGGCTGATGGCCGGCAGGCGGAGCTTCGCCGACAAGCTCCAGTCCTGGATGAGGAGCTCCATCACACGCCTGAAAGGAAAACCGACAATAGAGAAAAATAACTTTATACGGAATCTTTGTTCACCTCTTGCTACCGTGACACTTATTCATTACACAATAAATCTGGCAAATCTATTTTTGTACTGTAGAATCAATAAACACTGATAGTTTGACAAACTCAAAATTACCAACCACGATGGGTGACATCATTAGAGACGATCAAGTTTTAATATGTGAAACATTGTGGTTTGAACTTTTAGAAAAATTTTGAAAAATATAGATTTGGCTTCGAGTATAGTTTTTACAGTTTGTTACAAAACTATTAAAATTTAGTTTAAATTAAAAATTCTTTGAGTAGACAGGAAATATATATCATATTTTGATATTTGATTTTCTGGAAATTTGGTTGAGAAACTGGTTGAAAGGGAAACAACAGGAGTTCTACAATAAACTTAAATTTGAGACCTTTTTCTTCTCATAACAAACACCAAACAGCAAATCGGAGGATTATTTCACTGAATGATTTTGAATTTCATGTTCTCATTTTTTTTTTTTTTTTAATTTTGTGACTTTATAAATCTAAATTTCATGAAACTGTTTGCATACTTTGCAAAGCTGCATGACTTGAGGTTTGATCATGACGTATTTTTGATTCTCTTCACCCTGTGTGAGGCCCCTCTTACAATTTAATCCTCCAAAGCAAGTGTGACCGAGCCCGACCTCTGGGGAAGAAAAGCGAATGTCTCAACGCGGATCCGAGCATCGCATTATTAAATTCACCACATCTCACTCACACTAGACGGACGCCACATTTCAAGTCGGCCGCCAAATTCTTCACGGCGAAGTTGAACTCGTCCAGGGGCTTCTGAACGTGGGTCACGGGCAACCCCAGGTAGCCGAGGTGCCGGGGGAGGATTCCCTCGCCGCTCAGGAAGTCCCTGGAGAACGCCAGGAGCAGGTCTTTACTCGTCTGAACAAATAAAACAAAAGAAAAGGAATCAATAAATTGGCAAGAAGCACACGGCACTGCAAATATTGAAACATTATTGTTATTGAAAATTAACATTTACAGCAAGAACCCCCCCCCCCCCCCCCATCCCCCTTTCCTCTTTGTCAAAGTATTTAATGTTCGTCGTTGACGTGGTGGGGGCCTTATTTGCCGACCTTGAACTCTGCGTCCACGCAGAACAGACAGGGGTCGTGCTCAATCAGCCGCGACTCTTTGGCCTTGTCCAGGAAACACACCAGCAGGAGCAGCTTCTTCAGCGTGAAGCGAGACAGCGCCTCCTCGTGGCCTAACCCGGAGTAGACAGGTGTTAACGTAATGTACAAAGTGACACAACACAGACAACTCTCTGAAACGTGATAATGACACGAAACACATTTGTTCTTCCTAACATTCCTAATTAAATGGGTACTTTCAAATTGTAATTTTCCAATAAAAGGACCATATAACAAACCTTTAAAGTGTGTGCATATGTAATTAACACATGGAATACAAAGAATTCCAAATGAACCAGGATGGATTTAGAGAAAGTCTGAAACTTAAAATATATTCAAAGTAGAATATCTGGAATAAAACTACAGTGTGGAGATTTTGAATATCTTATCAAATGACAATGTCTTTTAATTCCTTAGACAAAATATTAATCATTTCTACCAGCGCTGCAACAATACATGGCCAAATAGATTTGGCTAACGGAACAAAATTGATTGACAACTATTTTGATAATTAGACTTAAAGCTGCATATTCTTTTTTTTTGGCACCATGCACATGAATTCACTGACTAATAAACTATAAGACTTATTTTGTTGATATCTGCTAAAATGTCAAAGCTCAACTAAAATTCAACTCATAACTAGGCTACCTATTTTCATTTTGCATCCTTTTTCCTCCAGCTGAGAAATGTCTGCTCCTTTGATGGAGGCCCACTATGAGACTTTGGTTCAGACCACACAATAACCGATGCTCTTGAATTACCGTCTTTGTAAAGGTGAGGAACTTTGGCGTGTCTGAACTGCGCAGCGATGTCGGGGTTCCACAGCAGCCGCTGGAGGATGAACATGGCCAGACCCAAGCCGTCGCTGTTGCTCTCCAGCGAGATCAACTCCCCGAAGATTGTCTGAGCACAGGCGGCGTTGTGTTTATCATCAAAATGAAAACAAGACTCTTTGCAAAGACAAATGTTCAAAGGGGAGGGCGTTGTCATAAGTACCTCGAGCCCGATGCGCATCCACAGCGGATTGTACGAAAGAAGCCAGTTGAGAACTTTTCGGCGTTCACCTGAAACAGACAAGACAACAACGTTCATCCTTCAGGTTCCTCCAGGGTTTGGCGGCAACATCAGAGCATTTGAAAACCTGGACATCGCCCGGCTCCACAATTACCTATGTCCTTCCAGAGATGGCGGTCTTTCCGCACGAGCAGCCGCTTGGCCTCCACCTCCAGCTCCAGCCTCTGAATGGCCTTCACCATGGCCGCGGACGTGAACAGCTGGCAGGCGGAGCGACGGAGGCGGTTGAGCTTCCGTCGGGCCGTGTAGGTGCTGAAGGACATCTCCTCTTTGGTTGGGGCTTTGGGGACGCTGAGGTTGTCCTCATTGCCCATGGCAAGGGACACGGCACTCACTGCACAAGAGCAACATGAAACAATGAGTGAGTGAGTGAGTCAATGAATGATCTGCGAGTAACTCCAAGAGAGAGATGGTTTCAACATTTCTTCAAACACGACACTTTACTCTTCTGCCTCCTTTGATTGAGGGTCAGCGACAAGCCCGTCACCTTTAGCAACTTCAGTGTTGACTTTGAAGTCGTCCGGGGTGAGGACGTAGTTGATCCACCACGTGAAGCCCCTCTCCTGCTTCTCGATCCACCGCTCGTCATAGAACATGTTCTTGGCGGCAAACGGCATCGGATGCCTCGGTATGGCTGCGAGGAAACGGGGCAGATGGAAGCAAACAAAAGATTGAATACCTCTTCACACATCGGCTCATTTTTGCTCCGTCCCGCGGTGAAATACCTGACTGCGTCGGCTTGACGAAGGTCAGCTTTGACTGCGCCACGGCAACGAGTTTGGCCGTCTTCACAGCTGAAGCACCATACGACTTCAGAGATGGCGCAGCTGTGAAAAAAACAAAAAACACTTTGAATTTTAGCGCAGCCTATGCTGAAAAAGTTTACGATTCATACAGATTACAACCGACATTAACTTGTATGTGATTTCATGTCATTTCATACCTCGGGAGGAGACTTTGGTGCTCGGTGGCTTTGCCGGGGCAGGAAGTGAAGACCTTGTGCTCTTCAGAGACGACGCGGCCGTCGAGCGCACTGAGCCTGGAGGGGAAAAAAGCATTTTAGGAAAAGACAGAAGGTCGAGGCCTGAAGGAGTTTTTAGAAAACTGAAGCACAAAAACATTTGTGAAACAGATATTCAAGCAATTTGATTGACTCTGCACCAGAAGTTGATCTGATCTTTTTTAAACTTGTTGAGCAAACCAAAAATCGGGCATTTTTACTGTAGATAAGGTCACATGACCACATATAAAAAAACTTTAGAGAATGAAGGAGTGTTGTCCGACAAGTGTATTTAGTAATCTGCCAATTGGTGCACGGAACTAAAACCAATATAGTCTAAAATAACAGTCCCATAATGAAATTTATAGTGAGTTTTTAATTTCAACTTATGTTGTGTTGCTGAACAGTATTGTAAAACGAGGTGTTTCACTTATTTAACACAACTCTCAACGGAATGAATGAAATGAACAAAGAAAATGCCACATCTCCCAAAATGACCATTAAGTTGAACGGTTTGAGCAGAAACATAATAAAATAACAACCGTAATGAATCAAGGACAAGCTGCAGGACTGTTGCATTAGACTGAATACATTTCAGCTAATAATATGGCAGCTGGAAAAATGTATGAACATAAAAGTGCAGAATTCATATTCATCGTTTACACTAAATTCTGAAACAAAAAGAAATAACCTCAGTAGGGGTCGACCGATATGGCTCTTTCTGGGCCGATGACGATTATTAATATCTATGAGGCCGATAACCGATATGTGAAACCGATATTTGAAACTGATTTTTGTCTGCAGTAAAAAGTGTCAAATTTCAGATTAACACAAATACTGATAATCCTAAAAACAGTGAATATTGCCGCCGATAATCAGTCGACCCCTAATCCACAGCATTGTTGAATAACTTATTATAACTCCAACAGCCGACATGACTTTACTTCACATTCACCTGCTGTTCTCTGCTGTTGCCTCTGCGATGCACTTCTCTCCCGCACCGATCTCAAGGATTCGGTTTTCGTCGCCGCCACTTTGGTCCTTTTGACCCGGTCGCTTTTCGCCGCCGCCTTCGCGTCGCTTCTCAGATACTCCTCGCTCTTCCTCTTCTTGCTCGCCGCCGCCGCCACGTGAATGGGAAACGAGTCTTCCGGAGCGGACGGAGGCGCGGAATCGGTCGGACAAGGCTCGTGCAACGAGAGGTCGCGGCGAAGAGGAGGGGGCGAGGCCGGGGCCGCCGGGGACGTGGCGGTGAAAGAAATGGAGGCGGTGGCTGCAGGAGGCGGAGAGGTGACCGAGAAAGAGAAGCGAGTGGGAGCCATGGATGGAGGAGAGGTGATGGGGAAGGTAACGGGTGTCGGGCTGGAGGAGGTGAACTCCAGCACTTGGCGCGTGGCGTCACACAGGCGGCCCGTCACGTCGGCGTTCTGCCGTCCATTAGTCACCGTGTCCGGGTCTATAACGGGAAGTTTCGGGGAGCTCGTTCCCGAGTCACACTGACTGCTGCTGTCCGACAGCTCCAGCGTTTTCTCCAAGAGCCTTCGCCTCGACTTCTTCATCTTCCTCCCGCTCGAACCGTGTTCCTCCGCCGGTGCTCTGCTCTTGACCACGGTGGCGGAGGTAAAAGAGGCCCTCTTCACCGTTTCCGTGGCAACATCCTCGGCGGCGGCGGCGACGGCCTTGCTGCTGACGAAGAAGGTCAGCCTTGGCTCATTCGACTCCGGCAGCTCGGGGCTGTAGGGTAACGCTCCGAGGACGATTCCTTCGGGTCCGCCGCCGCGACTCCCACTCTTGGACTCCAGTGAATCTGAAAAGGCCGAACTAGAGTCTCGAGGACTGGCGTTAATGTTGCTCAGGTCAGAGTCGATGAGCGCCAGTGCATCTTTCAAAGACAGAACCGGGGTTCTGGTTAAGTCACTGTTGGCGTCATCGGCGTCCGCCGCAGCCTCTGCCGTGACAGAGAGTGGGCTTTCTAAATGAATAACAGGGACGAGTTTCCTAAACCTCTCTGGCGTCCCGATAGGGGACAATGTCCTGTTAAGTATTTTCAGGAGATCTTTGTTTTCGGGTTTGCTCCCCAGGGCGTCGGGGCTGGCAGACACGGCCATCAGCTTGGCGGCCGGGACGAGGAGGACGACCGGAGAGCTCCTCTGAGCAGGGCCGACGTTCTCCTGGTCGGACGAGGCCAGAAACTGTTGCCTCAGTTTGGGGTTCGAGGTCTTCAGCTCCTCTGATTTGCGGGAGCCGTCGGGGCTGCGCTTCGCGAGCGACCTCTCTCTGACGGCTCTGCCCTCGTTGAGCGAAGTGAGAGGGCTGCGCGGCTTGTCCCGTTTGTACTGCGGCTCTCGGGACACTTGGAAGGTTTTGTTGGCTGCCATCTTCAGCGGGGGTCCCGTTTTCTTTGACCTCGGGGCGGCAGCTTTTCCACCCTCCCTTTTGTTTTTGATCGTGTCCCATAAGCTTTTCTGAAACACACAAAAATATATAAAGGAACATAAAGAGTGGCATACTTTTGACATCTATCTTATCGCCTAATGACTTCCTTAGATTATTCTCTCTCTCTCTCTCTCTCTCCTGAATATAATCTGGACTGAGATTGAAATATTACATTGGAACACATCAACCACATTTTTTTGAAATATTGACAGGTATTTTTTTTTGGGGGGGGCTCTCTCTTTACAAAACTGACATTAATCATGAAGGATGTAAAAGTCTCGCTTACCTTTTTCTTTTTCGGTGCCTCTGCTCTGCCCAGCATGACAGCCTGGTGCTTGAGGACGCCATTGGCGTTGAAGACGATGAGCTCCCTGATCCCGCCTTCTTCTGACGGGGTCCAGGTTACTGTCAAACTGAAAACGCCCTCAGGCTGCAACACAGAGCACAAGGAAACTAAGATATGGGACCAACTGCACGTCTGGCAATGGATCAAGCAACAGAGGCAGAGAGACACAGCTGGGCGATAAACCATTATCACAATAAGCAATAGCAATAAAATCCAATGCATATACCGATATAATGCTTATTCATCGTGCAAGCATTAGTGGTTTTAATGCTCTACCACAGATTTGTAAAATTGTAATACTGTTTAGCAAGTATTCATCATTCTCTGCCAATAAATGATGATTTAAAACCACAATCTTCACGCGGGAGCAAAATTCAGTCTTAAAACTTGAAATGAACAATGATGTGACATTTGCCATTATAAAATATCTTTGCATTGATATGAAATTTTTAACCTTGATAACATGTGTGGCCTCATCTCTCCTCATCTCATTGAGATACGTGTTAACTTAGATCATTCATTTTGACATTTGTTTTTAATAATACACTTTTTTTAATAAATACTTTAACCCTTAATTGGTCTTAAAGTATTTAATCGTGTATGATTTTTTTCGTTCTCTCTTCATGTGTACATGTACCCTTTGACGTTGTGTATTTCTGTATGGCTGCTATGACAAAGTATTAAGATTAATAAAGTCAATTATAATCTATGTATCCATTAGCATGATGTCAGCCTGGTTGCCAGGTTCCTTGGGACATGGCGGCCTCATCCTGCAGCAGCAGCCGGAGTCAAAGTTAAAACTATACTTTAACACAAAGACTACAGATTATGTTGATCATTTTGTATGATTTACATACATTCACGTGTCTCTTTGTGGTGAGAAGCCGTGAGAGAACGCACCTGAATCGTGAACGCGCTGCGGTCCACGGAGAAGCCTTTGCCCGACGGGATCTTCTCCACGGTGACCTCCGCCTCCGCGTCGTCTGCGGGGTTCTCGATGCGCAGCACCGCCGACCTGGACGTGCCCAACTTCACCGTTCCGAACGCGACGAACGGAGCCTTCGAAAACTGGATCAAGCTCAGAACCGGGACGTTGTTCTCCTTGTCGTCGGCGGCGGCGGCGTCGCTCCTCCCCGGACTTATGTCCAGAAACCCGTGCTTCCGCGCTGAAGTTACCGTTTCAGCCATTTTTAAGAAGAATTTGCTCTGTAGCTAGCTACATGTTACGTAGTATTAAACGCGTAAACGATCGATGTTACCCCGCAAACTAGTGTTGACGTGCGTGCTAACACGCCGACAGTGACGGACTAGCAAAACGTTACACACGCTTCCTTCAACAACAGCGAGCTAGTTTGAAATTCGGGCATGTTGTGTCAATCAGCCAATCATAAGCGAGGGACGGCTGCCTTTGGTCCAATGAGAAAAGGGAATGAGTCGCAACCGTATGAATGCCCAGCTAGCGACCAATCAACTGTTGACTACATGTTTTAAACTTCCTTAAGCCGCGCCCATTATCCAAGAGTAAAAAAAAGAGAAGATGTGTAAGTCTGATGTGTTTTTTCGGTCAACACTAAAGGCAAAAGACTAATTTATTCGTTCACTTATCTTGAACGAATTTCACCGAACGTGAACTTATTGCAAATAATCAAAAGTAAGATTACGTTTTTCACAATTTCAAAAGATTAGACTGTATGAGTGGGTTTTAACGTTATTCCTATGTTCCTGAAATATTTTTTTTTTTGAATTTTAGTATTCGTGATAAATCTGTCTACATACACGATCTTTGGTTCAGCGAATAGTTATAATGCCGATTCTGTTATACAAAAGTCTCATATGGCTTATCTTCATTTTAATGGTAAACTTCATCACGTTATGGAGTTTTGCATCCTTTATTTTGTTTTTCTCAGCCGCATCATACAAATGTACTCGTGTAGTCAGCTCTGATGACGATCCTGATCTATTGTTGCCGTCTATGGCGTCATCCGACGGATAGCTCGCCGTGATCGTATAGTGGTTAGTACTCTGCGTTGTGGCCGCAGCAACCCCGGTTCGAATCCGGGTCACGGCATGTTTTTGTGTACGTTATTTTCATTCCTGTTAAGAATAAATCTGAATTCGCACATTGGAAGATTGTTCATTCGCAAACCCTACATGATAGCATCACATTTCAAGCAAAGAGGTTTCTGGTAAAATCAAATATGAACTCAATTTACTCTTGCCAAGTATTGATGTATTATTTTGATGTATTATTATTTTATGTATCATTCTACGAAATGATGAGTATTGAGTCACTTCAGTGGCATTGTATCGCTTAATCCTGATCTCAAGACTTTGAATACTAAAGGGGGCTGAGATATTGCCTATAACTTGTACCTAACATTGTATATAGTATAATTCAACAATAATAATTATAATAATACTTTTAGTTTTGTATACAGCATTTGATAAAAGCAATGCCACAATTGCTTTATGATAGATGTTTTAATAAGAGAAGGTTATTAGATAAATGAAATAAGAATTTAAGATGATAATGTTGTGAACAGTGGTGGAAGAAGTGCTAAATACATTTTTACTCATGTAAAAGTAGTAATATCACAATGTATTTTCTGTGAAAAGTAGAAATCATGTAATTTGAATTTTTACTGTATGTACTGCTGGTTAGCTTGTAAAATTCCCCTGGGATCAATGAAGTAATTATTTTAACCGATAACATTTTGTGTTATCAAAATGTAAGTTATCAAAATAATGTTTTGGACAAACTAAGAGCAATACTTAGAAGTATTACGTATCAGAAAATGGAAACAGCCTCTTCAAGTGAAGTACAAATACCACAGAATTGTAAATCAATCCTTGAGTAAAAGCATTTTTCCCCACAGGGCTCAGTTTGTTTTCTCTGAATAAATCATAAAGTGACTCGAGGTTTCCAAAAGGAAAGTATTCGTGATGACCAGCTGGGGGCAGCCTTGCTCATGGGTTCAGATGTAGTATTGGTCCACAATGTACAGCATCAATTCCTTGTATTGTATTCAAGCTGCACATATCATCTTTTGCTCAATAATATTAAATATTTAAAAAATCACAGGAATCAAATTACAAACATGTAGCAAGGTGCTGCCCTAGGTCAAATGACATGGTTGAATATATCATAACTCAAATGGCAATTGAGGAGGCTTCTTCAGAAGAACACACATTAAACAAAAAGCTGTTTTCTCTTTTTAACTGTGTTGACATGCAGTAATTGAATAGACGAAATTACTACATGAATTTTACAAATAAATAAAATACACTAGGATTAAAGGAGTAGAAACTAAAGATAGAACCATAACTACAATATGTGCTGAAATATACACAAATACAATAATAGTTTTAGACTGTAAATTAGTGCAAGTCAGATGGACATACTAACAAAAAAAGCTATGAAGCATTACCCGTGAATGTTAATGGAATAGTTTAATTTTTGAACATGTTATTGTCTTTATTATCTTCATATCTATCATTTTTTAAACTTTATTTCACTTTTTATTTTGTTTTTTTCTCGTGTCCATGTAATATCGGATGTGTAGTCTTCATGTGTATTACATTACCACAGCAAGTGAGATTGAATACACCCTCAAACGGTTTGGCAGATTTACAGTAGCTGTTTTCGTCAACCGTTTGCAGACATTAGCATGTCTATAGTCAGTGGCCCTGAGTCAACCACACCTCCCAGTCTCTGTCCCTTTTGAAAATGTCTCTAACCTCCTCCGTTCTTTTTGTCTCACCCTCAACACTCATTCTCTTTGCCAGTTAAGATGTGCTAATGTACATTCAATGGGTGTGTGTATCAGTGAATACAATAGATCCGACCCCCTAGTTGCATTGTCGACACTGCAGCTGTTGTTGTTACTTTCAAACCAAGTGGAGCACACAGCATATACAGTACAGTGTTAAAGGGAGTTTAGGTTAAAGGGTGGGTTCAGCTAAATCACAACAACTGTTCTTGTGTCTTTTGTATTTAATTCATCGGACAAAAAACATAACTTTGCCAACTTTTTTCTGGGTTTTTTTGTTTTGTTTTACTATATTTCACTTTATTGACCTTTTAATGTCTTAGGATAATTTATTTTGTGTAGTTGTTTGCAATTTCATTTGTTTTTATTTGTTATTTCTATATCTTTCTTTTATTGTGGTCTTTTGGATTATTGATTGGTTTGGTGAGCATTTGTCTCCAAATCATTTTTAACATCCTGTGTTCTGTCAATCAGTTTGAATTCACATCATGTTATTTATATATAAAGCTTTACTGTTACAATCCCAGATTATCTTACATCACTCAAACTGGTTTTGACTATTATGCAGCTTTTAAATTTGAATGAATTACAAACCCACTTCAAACTGAACAGTCTCTTTTCACTTGGAGAATTCAAACAGTTATTAGTAGAACACCTCACTGGATCTTGCAACTTTAGCTTTCCATGACTGCTCTTACTGTCTGTAATCTGTGTTGTCTTTTGTTGCTGTGAATGTAAAATTGTTCTCAGGCCTCTCTTGAAAGAGTTTGCCTGATTATTAACGAATAAATTAATAAATATATATATATATTTTTTAAATGCATTTGATTCGTTTGAAATGTGCAATATGAATAACGTTTGACTGATTGATTACTATAATCCAATCGCTTGAGTTGCACCTTTAATAAAAACTGTGATATTGACTTTCTTCTCCGACTCTAGAATAGTCGCCGTTTGTTTTGATCCTCCGCCCCGCTTCCGGTCGAGGGCCCCGTCACGTGACCAGCGCGCCGTCCAATCCCGTGCGAGGAGACGGACGGCTCCTAATTTTGAAACAGCCGAGCGAACAGTCAGCCCGAGCGCAGCCGAGTGACCTCCGCGGCTGACGAGCCCCCCAAAAACACCGACAAATACCCCCGGTGGCACCGAGTTATGGATGTATATGTGTTCTACTTCTCGAGTTGGAGGAAGTGAAAACCTTACCGCGGTCTTATGTGATGAATATGAGCGCGCACGTCATCACCCCGGGACCGTACCGAGCCACGAAGCTGGTGAGTCGTTGGACGTTAAGGGAGCTAGCTAGAGCAGGCTAACAGCTAATGCATCAAGATAATGATCCTCGTCCAAATACAAGTTCCTGTGGGCTTTCCTCACTGATGCAATAGTTCAATTCATTCATTCTAATGTTTTCTGACGGATACACGTCGAGGTATTCGTTGCCCTTCATGGGACCTTTCCCCTCAGCACTCAAGTTAAACGTTTCTCTCAGACTTCCTCACTCATATTCACATCCTACCTCATCCTGACCAGGTAATTGAGAGGAATCACTATTGTTTTAATTATTAAAAGAATCCATATTTTGTCAATGGAAGATCACACAAGTCATTGTAAAACACACACACATTACATTCATTTACCAGACGCTTTTGTCCAAGGCAACTTACAATAAGTGCATTTAAACCATGAAGATATTACCCAAAAGTGCAAGTGCAAGAATCCATATATTGTGCATAAACATGCATCAAATTGGCAAAAAGAGCTTCAAGTTTTTTTTAATACACACACACGTACTGTATAATAAGTGATCTGAGACAAGTATGACCAGGAGAAGATGCTGACAGATATGGGTCTTATTATATCTTTGTTCCAAGGGCAGTACTAAAAGACAATTTTTATTGTTGATTGATTTGTTGATTTTAACTTTTTATTTACAAAAATTCAAGGAATTACAATGTGATGGAAGACCCAAACGAGAAGTCTGACATTTTTTAAAAGGTGGAACCAGTTTGACCTGAAACAATTAGTTGGATCAACTGTCTGTCAGATGGAAAAACAATTGTGAACTGCAGCTTTCAGTCTCAAAAAAAGAAAGTTTGCCTGCAAACTGATTATAACCCTAGAGGCACTGTTGGCTCCATAATGGACTTAAATGATTGATAATTTTTCTAATTTATCGATGATCATGATTCTGTCCGAATAATGAATCCTTCAGAGCAGTGATCCTTTGCACAACTTCAGTTACGTCCAAGGTTCGTGAAGAAGGGACGTCGTGTGAAAAAGTTGTGCCGTTACACAATGACGTTGGAGTTTGGACTCTTTACGACCAGTAATTCATGAATGGACCAACGATCTCAGCATGATGCTTACAGCTATCTGTTGTGTGTCTCGACTGAGGAGGATTTTTTTTGTAATACAGACAAAGACGTCATTATATTGTTTCAGGGCCGGTCGGTTTGTAAATCTCCAACCAAACTGCAGCAATTCCCCTTTTATTTCTCCAGCTGTCCTCAGTTCGATGCTGTCAGGACGCGTGTGCCCCCAACATCGATTTATAGTCTGAACAAATGAAAGCAGCTCGACTTAGACTTTATACCAAACTTACGTCTTTATCCTCTTTTCAGTGGAATGAAGTCACGCGTCTGTTTCGGGCGGGGATGCCCCTCAAGAAGCACCGGCAGAACTTCCGCCACCACGCCTCCTGCTTCACCGCCGCCGCCGCCGTGGACTGGCTGCACCAGCTGCTCCAGAGCAACAGCAACTTTGGTCCCGACGTCACCAGGCAGCAGACGGTGCAGCTCTTGAAGAAGTTCTTGAAGAACCACGTGATTGAAGACGTGAAGGGCCGCTGGGGCACCGAGGACCTGGAGGACAGCAACTCGCTGTACAGGTAACTGTGGGCCGAGGTTCGGAGAACTGCGTTTTGTTTTTAGAGCCGCAACAGTTAATCGATTAGTAATCGACTGCTAAATTAATGGCCAACTATTTTACTAAATTCTCATATTTTAGCTTCTTAAAGTCGCCCTCCACTGAAAAAGGGTCTTCTTCAATTTCTGTCCTCTAAAATTTCTAATTTTAAAATTGACTATAGCGGCTTGTATCTGAGCACGTTGTCACTATAGAGGTATTTTCACATTCCTCTCCTGGAGGAGGAGATTTCTGTGTCACTTCTCTGCAATTTGAAATTCAAGCTAGATTTGGTACGTCACAAATACAGAAAACCAATCGCTGTTGAATATGCAAATGTGAGGCAAAGAAACCGGAAACTTCCAGTGCATCAGACGCAGCGTGTCATGAGAGGATGACAGGTGAGTCAGCAGACAGTTAGCGATAGCATTAGTAGTTAGCATCCACGAGAGGACGGCAGGTGTGTCGGCGGACAGTTAGCGTTAGCATGAGCAGTTGGTGAAAGTTTTATGGCCGAATCTCTCCGATGTTGCCTCTAGCCATCTTGTTGCGCGCATTCTTCCACCGGTCGACCTATCGCAAGCCGCTGTGGTGGGCAGGGCCTGTGTTATTTGCATATCGTGAATATTCATAGTCTCAGAATTCCTCAATGAGGGAGACACAGTGGACGGTTTCCAGCCCCATGTTAGAGTTTTTTTTAAACTTAAACAATGTTAAACAAAATATTAGGTGTTGCAGATTATTTTTATATACTTTAAAACGTGACGTGGGGAGTCTTTAAATGTGAATATTTTCTGGTTTCTTTGCTGCTCTATGACAGTAAACTAAATATCTTTGGTGTGTGGACAAAACAAAACAACATCTTGGGGTTTTGGGAAACACGCTGCGACATTTTCACCATTTTTATTAAATTTTGTGGGCCAATCAACTACAAATAATCGACAGATTAATCAATAATGAAAATAATTGTTACCCAAGTTAGTTTTGATCGTTTATTGTGTTCTCTTTTCCCAGATTCCCCTCCACGTCTCCTCTAAAACCGATTCCGCGTCCAACCGCAGCCTCGGGCCCCAGCTCCATCAAGAAACGGCCGTCGCTCCGGGACAAGGAGGGTTTCTTCAGGTTTAAGAGCCTCAAGAAGCTGGAGAAGGAAACACAAGTGAGCTGGAGTGAATAATTAGTATCAGTCTGCTCTTTATAGCCAAGTGTGGAAATGTAACTTTATATATTGTCAACACTTTGAAAGCATGATTTTAAATGTAGAAAACAGTGGTTCATCTTTTCTTTTTTCCTTTTAGGAAAATGTGGACCCCGCCCTCCAAGCAGGGGAAGCGAATCAGCCAATAGGAGAGCAGCAGGTGCCGAGACGAGAGCTGACGATGGAGGACGAGCAGGACATCTGGAGAGACATCACCCTCACCCAGTACAAACACACACACACACTGAGCTGAAAGCCTTTTGATTCATTCACAGCATATTTCATTATCCTATCAAAATGTATCACAAGAACACATTTTTTCTGATCATTAGATGACAAGTAGAGGAGGACTTTCTGTTGTAACCGCTGCTTGTGTCTGAATTTTTCAGCCTGCAGAGGATTTTGGGTCTCGCGTCTCTCGATGAGGTCTTGCACCAGCGTTACATAAACCCACAGAACATCATTCACAACATGACCAAAGTCAACAAGCACGGAGTCGTCACGCTGGACGACAAGACCAGTAGGTTTTATTAAAAAAATAACGTATACATCAATAACGAGCATGAAAAATCTTCATAAACTATAGTGAAAATTCCATTTATCAGCCTTTTAATCGATTCTGTCAATTACGTCTCCAGGCGACCTTCCACACTGGGTGTTATCAGCCATGAAGAGTCTGGCGAACTGTGAGTAACAGAAAACAACTCAAGAACAAATTTACTAATCTCAAAATTGTTTTAAAAATATATATATAACTAGATATTGTGCAACATTCAGTAAAATAAAAACTATTTTTGGGAAATATTTTGTAATTTCTGTGTGGGGTTTAAAACTTGTACATAGTCTGCGGTGGGTTTGTGACTGTAAGAAGACAAGATAATCCTTTATCCGTCCCACAACGGGGAAATTTGAGTGTTTTTTTTGTTTTTTTATATCCCTGCTTATTATCTCCAGGGCCGAAGTACGACAGTGGGCAGCCGTCGTATCCCGGCTTCGAGAGAGACGTGTTCAAAACGGTGTCCGATTACTTTTACAGCCTCCCACAGCCGCTGCTCACGTACGAACTGTACGAACTGTTTATCAACGTCCTGGGTAGGTGGACCACTTCCTGTTACTCCTGACCTGTAAACTTTTTTTTTAAAAAGCCGCCGACTGGACGTCCCTTTGAGAAGCCACTTGTTGGTGTTGTTGTACAAGGAGATGACGCACAAACATTTGTCAAAATATCCTGTTGGTTATGTTTCTGATTCCTCGATGTGTTTGTCCGGTTTGACCTCTAACAACGACTATTTGACCCCTAACAGAGGTTTTGGTTGTTTGTGGAGTTTTCCCTCACTCGCTCGCTCTCTGTGTTTGGCTCATGACGTGTTTTGTCTCTGACCTGCCGAAAGTGCATTGAAGATTTTAAACTAACGTAACTCTCTCCCCTCCTCTTCACTGTTTGCTCGCACTTACACTCTGCCTGCTCGGCTTCGCCCCTCTCTCTCTCTCTCTCTCTCTCTGCTTCCGCTTGTCTGCCTGCCTGCGATCCGCTCTCAGTGTTTTGTGGGTACGTGGCGGCGCCCGCCAAGCACCAACGCGGGAAGCGCAAGAAGTGCGACCTACCCTCGGTCCCGCCTCCGGCCAAGACGTCGTTCCGCTCCACCGAGTGTCTCCTCCTGTCGCTCCTGCGCCAGGGGACGTGCGACGAGGCGGAGTCGCCCATGCAAGAGGTGCTGAGCGGGAAACTCCAGTCGAGGCTGGCGGCGCTGAGTGGCGGCGGTGCGGCCTTAGATCGGTTCGGCGGCAGCTGCGTGAGCCTGAGTACGGTCGCGTCCGCGAAGCCTCAGACCAGGAGCGGCTCGGTGGAGACCCTCCTCAGCGACTCCGCCCCCCTCGCCCGGCAACAGGTGTGCCTGTCCAGTGACAGCCTGGCGTCCTGCACCTTCAGCAGCGGCAGGAGCCGGGATGACAGTTCTGTTGCCACGACGCCCCGCGTTCATTCAGACTTTACACCCGTGTCCAAAGAAACTCCTGTTGCCCCCGAAGGTCAAACAGGAAATAGACTCTCTGTAGTTTCCGCGTCTGGACTTTTAGCCGCTCCGAGGCTGCGTCCCTTGCGGCCCCGCAGCGTTGGCAGCTGTCTGGACATCGTCGTAGAAACCATGGAGGAAGACGAGATGGAGACCGGCTGGCCGGGCCGAGCAGCCGGCTGGCCGGGCCGAGCAGCCAGCTGTCTCAACATTAACACTCCGGCAGCTTTGCGTCCTTCCTCCTTCTCCTCTCATCATCCCTCCTCCTCTTCATCCCATCGTCCCTTCTACTCTTCGACCGCTGCGGCCCGAGCACAGGAGTCTCATGCTGCTGCCGCAGGACCGGCCGGGCTCAGACCCGCCGGGCCCAGACCCGCCTCTAGCACCTCTGACCTCTGGACGCATCCCGTCCCGGCCGTCGTCCGCCGCTGCCTCAGCTCTCTGGATGTGTCGAAGCCGCCTCGGCCCATTTCACTGTTCAAACGTCCCGTCTGTGTGTCCGCCAGCAGCTCGCAACCCCCTCCACCCAAACCTGAGCACAGTAAGACCCTCCTCCCCTCTACCTGTCTGACTGCTTGTCTGTTGATGTCTAATCAGACTAACTTCATTTAACATCTAACCACGACCAGTGTGTTCTTACTGAGGTTTAACTCAAAACAGCTCAACTTCTGAGGAAATCAAAGGGTGAAGCTGACAGAACAGTTTCAGAAGATGATTTCACTCCTCTGTAGTTTGTGTTGTTTGAGATTTCAAAGGTTTCAGGAAAGACAATCAAAGAAAGAACTGGTTGGAAGGAGCACAGAGATTTTGCAGCCTGTTCATTACTAGGAGAGAGTTTAAAGTTCAGCACATTTTAAGGTGCTGGCTCTTGATTTTGGTTTAACCAGTGTCTCTTCAAATCAGGACGTATGTTTTTCTATCATCACGTGTCGGGTTGAATATGCAAATTCTAGTAAAGTCAAGCAAAAGCGAATGGACCACACACACACACACCTCCTTTATGAAGCTGTAGACCGTGGAATATATTGATTTTTTAAATTTTATTTTTAAGTACAGTACATGACAATTCTTTAATAAACGGATACTACATCGTTTGAGAAGCTCAGATAGACGTACACGCAAGGTGTTGGCACACCAGTTAAACCTGATACACTGTCATATATCATATGTCAGGGCCCTGCAATCATTTCCCCCAGACGTTAGTCTCTCATCATACATTCATTAGATATATGATACAAGAAGATTGCTGAAAATACAACGCTCCAAATGATGGAGTGATTTAAAAAAAAAAAATTCTTAGCAACGTAAAAATAAAAACAAGATGTGAATGAGATGAGAATATATTTTCATCATTCACATCTCTGACGTAAGTGAAGGACGACGGCTGCCTCCAGAGGTTGCAAAGAATATTTTCTATCATGTGTTTTTAAAATAATTCTTATAAAACATTTAACTGTACGTAAATGTAAATATGTTATAAATAAATCTGAAATGTCCCAGTTCATTTCTATCTGGACCTTTTAACAGCGTATCACAATTAATAATAAATAAATCCAACCCGACTCATCCTGCACCGTAGCTGTAGTTTATTAATCTTGTCATTCATCCATCAATCCATTCATCCACCGTCGGTGAGATCTAGTGAATGTGACGTAGCAGTGATGGATGAATGTGGTCCTGAAGAGTGGGACTACAGTACTCGCCTGCCTCTGTGATCACTACTGTATGACCGTGTGTCTGTGTGTGCGTGTGCGTGTGCGTAGGCCTTCTGCAGCCTCAGTGTGAGCGCGTGGCCATCGAGGCCCTGCAGCTCTGCACCCTCCTCCTGCCGCCCTCCTCCCGCAGGAAGCTGCAGCTCCTCATGAGGATGATGTCGCGCATCAGCCAGAACGTGGACATGCCCCGCCTCCACCCCGCCATCGGCACCCGGACGCTGGTGAGTGACTGACGCCGCACAAACATATTCATTCACCGGGAGATACAAATTTCCCTGCTGCCAATGGATCTCGTACGGTGGTCAGAAACGATCAAGGGGCATTGTAGGATTTGAAAAATAAATAAAATAAATTCATGATGGGTTCTTCTGACATCGACCAATAGGAGCACGGTTCACAGCGCTTTGCAGGAAGAGATAAAGCCGCACACAAGTTTTTTTCGGCTTTTCCGTGCTCAAGACGGTGTCACACACACCGCTGAGAGTCGGTAGAGAGCGTTTCCTTTACCGTGACATTACGCACGTCATAAAAGACGTCATAATCTAGTAGTTAGCGCCTCGGCCTCCCATACCCAAGGACGCCGGTTCGCAGCTCGGTCAGAGCAGTAAAATCAGGCCAAAAACAAAGAGAGAAACAAGCTTTCTCCAAAATCGCTTACTGCCCCTTTAACAGACATAACATATCTTGTAGTCTAACCCCAACATTCCTGTACTCAGTTATTTTTCTCATCAAATTTAAGTTTCTCTTCGCATTTATCCATGTATGTGTCTCAGTTGCTGAAGTGTTTGTCTCTAATCACCCGTCTCTCTCTCGTCTCTCTGATCAGACGGTCCACACGTTTTCCGGCTGCGTCCTCGGCAGCTCTGAGGAGTGTGACCTGGACGAGCTGCTGGCCACCAGGCTGGTGTCGTTCCTCATGGACCACCAACAGACCATCCTCTCGGTGCCCGAGTACCTGCTCAGTGCCATCAACGACCACGTCCAGTACCTGCGCACGGCACAGGTACGGCTTGTTAATCTGAGACTCATTCAAATATAAATATACTAACAACTCGTGCAGTAGTTGATTTTACAATGTACAGTGAGTTTGAACAAGCACAACCTTCATTAACGAACAACATTTAAGGATAAAGACCAAACCCTAATGCAAAAAATATTACTTATGTGAACCTGAAGAGCTTTTAGAAATGAAGAAAAAAATCATTGAGAGAGTCAAAAAACATTCAGGTGCATATTTAGATAAAGCCTAACCTTGTTTTTCAAATATTTCTTTATTATTTTTTTCACTTTTAACAATTACAGACATTTGAATGGATACAATGATAATAAGTAACTAATAAATGAAATAAAAAACATTAATAATAACAAATATATATATAGGTGAATTAATTTTGTCCAGATCTCAACAAATGTTTCTTCCTGGGTTCTCGAGTTCAAAGTCATTCACTCAATTGCATAAATATTTTTGCACCTGTTCATTTAAAAAAAATACTAGTTATGTGGTAAATATATATGTCAATTTCAATTTCACAGATTTCTTACAAGCAAAACATTCCCCAAAAATATTTTCCTGCGTTCAACTGAAAGCAAAAATAGTTTTGAGCCACAGAGGAAACAACTGCAAACATATAAAAATGATTCATGTCTTTGTTCCTGCAAGATCTACAGCAGCCAGTCTCATTTGAATAAGAATCACAAACCCATCCACCGATTCAGTTTGATGACAATAATTATTTTTTTTAAATGTATCTTAACTGTAAGTTCATCAAATGTAGTGGAGCTGGAAATGGAAACAACTCCAAGGTCAAATCTGGAGCAAGTGAACAAAAGTAGAATTTGTGTCAAATCCTGAGTTTCGGCTCATAAATCAAAATAGTCATACATGTTTGCTTTTTGTTTTTTTACCGTCCTGACTCCAGGTCCCCATCGACGGTGGATTCAACATCGACGGCGTGGAGCCTGTTTGTGTCCCGGTGCCCGTGTTCGCGTTCTGCCGTCAGATCAGCGGCGCCGAGTTCGAGCAGCAGAAGCAGGCGTCGTCCCAGCAGGCCATGGAGGAGCTGCTGGAGATCCTGCTGACGGACCAGAACATCAGCGAGAAGAACCGACGCAAGAAACTGAAGCAGGTAACACGACACCCCTCAAGATGGTCAGTCTCATTCTGAAGTAACGATAACGCAACGCTTCCTAGTTCGAGATGTTTTTCATTCACTTCTCCAACACGAGTCTTATCGTCTCAACGTGTCCTCGTAGTTTCAGAAGCAGTATCCGGACATCTACAGTCGCCGGTGCCCTGACGGCGAGAGCAAGAGAGACAACAAGCCAAAGATTAAACCTGCGCTGCTCAACATCAAGAAGACCAAAGCTTTCAGCATCAGGAACTGAACCAAACGCAGCGTCAGCCGGGAAGTCGACGGCGTCGTCGACGGCGTTGATAACTGCAGCGATGATGCGTTCGCTGACAGAAGGTTTGAAAAGTGTGTGTGTTTTCAGATGAAGGCAGGTGATCAGAAGGAAGCTCCTTAGAACGGCTCTCATTTAAAAGTCCGTTCAACTGCAGCGTGTTTGTTTTTTTCTCTGGTTTAGCTAGAAAATCTGTATTTATGTGTTTTTTTTATAAAAATCGTTTTCCTTCTCACACCCTCGAAAATTGTGTGTGTGTGTGTGTGTGTGTGTGTGTGTGTGTGTGTGTGTGTGTGTGTGTGTGTGTGTGTGTGTGTGTGTGTGTGTGTGTGTGTGTGTGTGTGTGTGTGTGTGTGTGTGTGTGTGTGTGTGTGTGTGTGTGTGTGTGTGTGTGTGTGTGTGTGTGTGTGGGATCAATGGTCCACCTGGGAAAAACTAGATTATAGATTAATTTATATGACGTCATTGGGAGAAATGCTAGATAAAACTGCGAATTTTCTTATCATGTTTACTGTTTTATATAGATTCTTTTTTTTATATTCTACTTTTCCTCAGATTTAATATTTTGCCATTCTTATCTTTTTGCTTTTCTTTCTGCATCTGTTGCTTCCGTGTGTGTTTTTTTTAACTATTTAATTGTTGTTGTTTTTTTTGTTACAACTCATTTATTTTTTTCGGATTTAGATTCTCTTTTTTTTCTTTTTCTTTCTTGTCTTTATGTGTACGTCACCTTGAATACATCCCTGTGTTAGTTTATTGGATAGAGCAATATTTTGCACTGGATGTCGGGCAACAACCATCAGAACGGTTAATTTATACATATTTAATAGACCCCTGAAGAAGCTGTCTCCAGACGTCTGTCATATTTTTTTGGGAACTGGTTGCTACAGCTTGTATGTTATGATTTCCCATTTTAAGCTGAACCGTCTGAGGAAATGTAAGAAACAAAAACTTTGACTCAAACTTTTTTTTCTATATGAAGTATTAGCTCCTCCCTGATACGTTTGTCGATACCTCAGATTGAAACGTTTGTGTGACTATATCTACACTCATCTGCAGTGTTTTTGGCGAAGACCTTACGGAGGAATGTACAGTTTATTTTTTTACTCTTCCTCTACATCGTTTACTATGCAAAAGTCCTGGGAAATAAACCTGTTTGTCTCTTTCTATTTATACCACCTTGTCGTCTTTTCATTTGTGAATTCTGTTTTACATGTTTTATTTACCAGCTTTTTTGTTTGGGTTTATAGAGACTTATAATCGCTTTACAGTGGACTTGACTGAAAAAACACAAATTACCAGGCAGATTTTAGTTAAGTTAGTTTGGGTAGTAATCTGCTTTGGTTGAAGTAATTGTGAAGGTTGACAGAATCAAATTGCCCCATTCAAGTGACCATTGCACAGTAAAACTGGCTATATTATAAGTCCAGCAAGTAAAAAAACTATCACTGGTTGTATGTCTGGTCCGATTGCGTACGGGGACATTTTGGTCTGCGTCCGTTGGTAACGCCTCTTGGAAATCGAAAAAGAACCGAGAGATCCAAGACTAAAGTCTGACTACGGCCAGGCTACAGAAATTCTCTTAAATTTACATCCATGTCTTCGGGCCCCATTGTTTAACCTGACGAGGCTATTGAATAGTGGATGACCTGTTGTGGGTGGCACCATGGTTCTAAATGCTCTGGAGTGTTCTAGGGGAGGGTCGTTGCATTGTCCAGCCACAGGTGATAATGTTCTGGGATGAGCTGCTCAGGAGAGACGCGTGTGTTCCCTTTAATATGATAATTAGAAAGACATAAAGCCAGACAGTTGTTGTTCAGGGAGAATGAGGGGAGGTTTTCACCGGGACAATGAATTCCCTATCAGACGTGTCTTTAGGCCAGATCAACGTACCAAGCATCTGGATGATCTTTTCAGGGTTTGTTTTTTTTGTTGCTTTTTTTAACATAGGACATTTTGCTAGATTTCCATAATTTGTCCTGGATGTCTTTTTCATCCCCAGAGGATGAACCCTGCTGAACGTACCTATTCACCGTTTTCACCCTGTTCCATCCAACAGTTGAGTTGTGGAAGGATTTCAGTCAAAATCCCAGAACGTCACGACACTACGGGGGAAAAGACTGAACAGGGTGTATCCTCTGTGGACCATGAACCCAGCGAGCAGTTGTGGGGATATTTCGGTCTGGACCAGGAAGTGGTGGACAACCAGACTGACATTGCCGTAGAGCCACAACACTCGAGCAGCTAAAAACAATATACTACTAAATACGGTATCGATATAACGTCATAATATCCTGAGGTCCATCTTTTTCGTTTGTCCAACTCGAATGAACTCGCCGTAGCGGGTACTATAAGTCAAATGCTGGTTCATCAGCGGCAGCCATCTTTGTTGTTTACAAAAGTCGCTCTTCTCCGCGTCGTGGGAAATAAACCCCGCCCCCTATTATCAGATGACCTGTTGTGATTGGACCAGCGAGTTTTCTGCCGGAGGGGGAAACGTCTTCCCAACGGAGGGCGTTCCAATTGAAACGAGCTCCCAGAATTCATCTGGGTTCCCAGGCTCATGAATCAGTCGGGTGAGAGATGAACGATCGGCTTCGGGGCCGACGTTCAGCGTCTCAAACTTTTCCTGTTTTTTCTTCACTCGTCCACAGCTGGGAAACCAGCGGCAGTTCTTCTGCATCCAGACACCAGATGACAGGTTGCACCAACTATTTCAATCTCACACTGTCAATTTTCTCTTCTACTCAGCGTTCGTCTGTCAAAAAATGACGAGAGGACAGAAAACACAACAGGCCGTTCATCATTCTCTCCACCCCCCCCCCCCCTCCCGTTTCCCCGCTTCTTCCTCTCCCTGCAGCCAATCAAAACAGTTTTCTTCTCCAGGCGGCCTGGAACTAATTAGATCCGATTCTTTTCTACACAGGATTCCTTTTTGTTTTTTGAAAACCTCTTGCAGTTTTATTGGTTTTACGCACGGTCGTTTGCAGGTTCGTGAGACTTTTGTGCGTGTGTGTGTGTGTGTGTGTGTGTGTGTGTCCCGTGCACAAAGCTTGTCCTGGGGCCCGGGAGAACATTCTGCATGGGTCTGAAAGGAGAGGAGACAAAGCTGGCTTGTTCAGACCAGAGGACGAGGAGGAGGAGGAGGAGGAGGAGGAAAAACAGAGGAGATGGGGGGTGGAAAAAGGGGGAGGGGCAAACGAGAGAAGGGGATGGATGAAGAGAGAGAAGGGCTTCAGTTACAACATCTCAGCAGGAAGTCTCAGTTGTGGTTTTAAATGCAGGCCAGAGATTCTCCTGCAAGAGAAACTTTGTGAGCAACAGCAGAGCGAGTGAGGAGCGTTCAGCAGCAGCAGCAGCATGAGCAGCCGGTGAGTTCAAACCTTCCCCCTCTCTCCTTTTTCTCCCAAAGGGTTTTGTTCTTGTTTGTTTTTTTTTTCTTTTTGCATGTTTGAGGATTGAAACTAAGTTTTTCAAACACACTTTTCTACAGAGGTTCACATTTACTTGTGTCCAGGGAAGGAAAATCCAGCGACGTTTGTGGTTCTTGTCCTGAGAGACAAACATTCAATGAGTCAGACAGTGAAGGTTTTAGATGAAACTGAACCAAAACTCTGGAGTTTTGAAATGATGTAACAGAAAGAAAGAAAAAAGTTAACGATGCAGCAGCGAGAAGCCAAATAAACCGTGGAAGAGACGACGTCTGACCGAAAGACTTGGTTGAATAACTGAGGAATCTCTGGGCTGCGTGTGATCAACCTCAGGAGACGCAGACAAGACGTGGTGGTTTCACCCGTGTCGTCTTACAAGGATCGTTACAGGATTCAAAGCCCCTCAGGAACAGTAGCACACAGTCAACTGCTGTTTCCAAGGTTGGGAACGGACTTTCAACCTCGGCCGAGCGGATCGGTCCCTGAACATTACGGCGTCTACTGTAGAACTGAGTCAGACCAAGAACAAAGTCACAGGGTTTTTTGTTTAAGGTTTTTCTCACGGTGCTGAAAGTCTGTGTCTCGGTTGTGTTTTTATTTTCCTCTCCAGTGTGGAGCATCCTGCTGCGGGCTACAGGAAGATCTTTGAGACGGTGGAGGAGCTGAATGAACCCTTACCTGCAAAGATCACTGGTAGGGAGGAGGGACAGACAGGCAGACAGACAGGTGGATAGACAGACAGACAGACAGATGGAGAGACAGACAGGAAGACAGACAGGCAGACAGGCAGATGGAGAGACAGACAGACAGACAGACAGACAGATGGAGAGACAGACAGGCAGACAGACAGACAGATGGAGAGACAGACAGGCAGACAGATGAGGAGACAGACAGGCAGACAGACAGATGGAGAGACAGACAGGAAGACAGATAGATGGAGAGACAGACAGACAGGCAGACAGACAGATGGAGAGACAGACAGGAAGACAGACAGATGGAGAGACAGACAGGCAGACAGAGAGACAGATGGAGAGACAGACAGACAGGCAGAGAGACAGACAGACAAATGGAGAGACAGACAGACAGATGGACAGACAGACAGACAGACAGATGGAGAGACAGGCAGGCAGAGAGAGAGATAAATATAAATAAATAAATATGATTATTTGTTTTTGTACAAATAAACTCCCTGTTTTTGTTTGAGCTATAAGAACTGTGTGTGTGTGTCTGTGTGTGTGTGTGTGTGTGTGTGTGTCTGTGTGTGTATGTGTGTGTCTGTGTGTGTGTGTGTGTTTGTTTGTGTGTGTGCGTGTGTGTGTGTGCGTGCGTGCGTGCGTGCGTGCGTGCGTGTGTGTGTGTGTGTGTTTGTTTGTGTGTGTGGGTGTGTGTGTGTGTGTGTGTGTTTGTGTGCATGCGTGTGTGTGTGTGTGTGCAGGCGTTATCCCCTCATGGCTCGGCGGCTCTCTCCTCCGGATGGGTCCAGGTCTGTTCGAGGTCGGGGGCGAACCTCTCAACCACATGTTTGATGGACAGGCTCTGATACACAAGTTTGACCTGAAGGACGGTCAGGTGACCTACTACAGGAAGTAAGAAGACTCGACCTTACAAAATAAGAGCTCACCTGTTTGTTTGGTTTTAAATAAAGCACCTTTGATCATGGGAGTTTCTCTAGTTTTGTCATCAGGTGATAACTTTACATTGTGAACCAATTACACTCCTTATTCAAAAAAGTTCTCTGTGAATACATTCAACTTGTGAGGTAGTTCTGTAGCAGAGAACAGGAGGCGTGATCGCAGGATTGAAGGGGACAAATGCAAAGGAAGGCCTTTACGCACATTTGCCTCATCTTTCACGTTTTTCTCAAATTTTGATGCAGATCCAAATCCAGTGGCAGGGTGTTTCTTTTTATGACACCTGATTTATTGCGAGTGCAGATCTGTGCAGCTGAGGAGAGTTGCTGACGCTTCGAATTCATCCAAACTGGGACGTTGCTGGAAGAGACAAGAATCAATAATCAGACACAGATTCCTTCTTGGAACCAAAACACAAAATGACTGGATGGAAGAATCTGTGTCGCGTGGGCTGATGGTTCTCTTGTCACATGGTGTGTGTGTGTGTGTGTGTGTGTGTGTGTGTGTGTGTGACCTCTGTGCTCAGGTTCATCAGGTCAGACGCGTACGTCCGTGCGATGGCTGAGAACCGAGTGGTCATCACGGAGTTCGGCACGGCAGCGTACCCCGACCCCTGCAAAAACATCTTCTCCAGGTAACGCCACTTTGTTTTCTTTTGGACTCACTTCAATATTTGAGGCGCTCCAACATTAGAACGTTGTGCCCATGAAACAAATACATTAGGGTTTTCACATGTTTTATCTTGTGCAAATCAACCAAACGAGATGTAATGTGTTGGTGGGCAGGCTTGTTTTTTTTCGCTCTTTCCAACTTTGAATAGAATCATAATCATAATCATCTCCTGGCTTCATATTTAACAGGCAGAGGAGAGAGTGGCGCCAGGCTTCTCATCTAAATAATAACTTAAAAAAAGATTGTTGTGGCCCTAAACGTCATGATGCTCTCAGCGGAGCCTGTGACTTGTGTATTAATACCACCGTTGTGTACGTGCAGTATAATAACACAGTGGTATTATTACGCAGCTTCTAAGTCTTGCTTCTCCTTCAGATTCTTCACGTACTTCCGAGGCATCGAAGTGACCGATAACTGCGTGGTGAACGTGTATCCGATCGGCGAGGACTTCTACGCCGTCACAGAGACCAACTACATCACCAAGGTCGACCCCGAGACGCTGGAGACGCTGGAGAAGGTGAGAGATCTCACCAATAGCTTTTCTAGTGAAGTACATTTTGGTGTTTTTTTTTCTGTCTCAATGTTGAAGTTTGTTTGTTTTTTTACCTCGGAACATGTTTGTTTCTTTGGTGTTTTCATGAGATGAAAACTTTATTATTATCCATTCTCATCACTCATTTTCCATCAGTTTTAAAAATGTCTATTCTAAGGCTTCTATTCTATTCCGCTTTCTTTTGTCACGAAATTCATGTAATAATAATAAAAACTGATTCATATACAACTATCCATTGCATTAAATGCAAGACACATTTTCTTTTGGCAGTTTTAAGTTGATGTGTAAATATGAAAATAGAGAAGTTTTCTTCAGTTGTGACTAAATGGCTGCCAATTATGAATTTATGTTTTAAATGCAATGACAATTGATGATGCTATTAAATGTTTTCGGTGGAGTCATGTGAGTGACTCTGGTTCCCACGTGGGCTCTCACCAGGTGGACCTGTGCAAGTACCTGTCGGTGAACGGGTTGACCGCCCACCCCCACACCGACTCGGACGGCACGGTCTACAACGTCGGCAACTGCTTCGGCAAGAACATGAGTCTGGCCTATAACATCGTCAAGATCCCGCCGGCGCAGAAAGGTGAGCCCGGTCTCTCAGAGAGAGAGAGAGAGAGAGAGAGAGAGAGACATGTGCACCCACAAATACACAACGACGAAGGGCGGAAGGAAAAAAATGGTGCAAAGAAGCAGAGACTTTGACACAAGAGAACGGGAAAAAAAATTGTAGAATTTAGAAAAGGAGAAATGAGGGCTGCACGGTGGCGTAGTGGTTCGCCTCACGGCAAGAAGGTTCTGGGTTCGAGTCCCGGTTCAAAGCGACCAGGGCCTCTCTGTGTGGAGTTTGCATGTTCTCCCCGTGTGTGCGTGGGTTCTCTCCAGGTTCTCCGTCTTCCTCCCACAGTCCAGAGACATGAGAATGGGGTCAGGTTCATTGGAGACTCTGAAGTGACCGTAGGTGTGAATGTGAGAGTGAATGGTTGTCCGTCTCTGTATGTGGCCCTGCGATAGGCTGGCGACCTGTCCAGGGTGAACCCCGCCTCTCGCCCAATGTCAGCTGGGATTGGCTCCACCCCCGCCCCGCGACCCTTAAATGGCTAAATCGGCAGACGATGGATGGAAAAAGAGAAATACAGAGAAATGAAATCGAGAAACATAAAGACGTGTGTGACATCTTAAATAAGCTCCAGAATTCATTTGTATGAGATCTTTTGGGGCGGGGGGGGCCCTGAAGTACTTGTCTGAGGCGAGCAGAGGTTCCTGTTTTATGTCGCGTGAGGGAAGTTTTTCGTCCAACACCGACCTTTCTGGCGCTGATGCAGTTTTCCGACTCTGTGTGTTTCCAGACAAATCCGACCCCATAAAGAAATCCCAGGTGGTGGTTCAGCTCCCCAGCAGTGAGAGGTTGAAGCCCTCCTACGTGCACAGGTGATCGGTCGTCGTCGACGCACCAAAGCCGCCTTGAAACGTTCCCCCTTGTGATGCCTGACGTGAACATGGACCTCTTCCTTTCTCATTCTGCTCGTCGGCCTGTAGCTTCGGCATGACGGACGACCACTTTGTGTTCGTGGAGCAGCCGGTGAAGATCAACCTGCTCCGGTTCCTGTCGGCCTGGAGCATCAGAGGAGCCTCCTACATGGACTGCTTCGAGTCCAACGAGAGCATGGGGGTAGGCAAGGGGGCGGGCGTGGGGGGGCGGGCGGCCGCCGCGCGGGTTCCACACATGAAATCTGAGGCAGGGAATGACCACGAAAAGACAGAGAACAATCATAAAGGGACAGAAAATCAACATAAAGGGACAGAAAATGATCCTCAAGGGACAGAAAATGGCAACAAAAACATAGAAATGGCCACAAAAAGATAGAAAATGGCCAAGAACATATAGAAAATGGCCACAAAGAGACAGAAAACAATCATAAAGGGACAGAAAATTATCCTCAAGGGACAGAAAATAGCAACAAAAATATAAAAAATGACCACGAAGAGACAGAAAACGACCTCGGAGAGAAAGAGAACGACAACAAGACTGTTAGTCGTGTACTGTACATTTTGAAATTAGAACCGGGGCTAAGTTCGCATTAATATTTTCTCTTTTTACAAACGTGTCCTCGACTCTGAGCTGTTCTCCAGTCTGGACGTCCCCTCCCCTGGTGGTGGGTAAGGGAACATGTGACCGTCCTCAGCTCTCTGTTCATGTACATGTACGTGTGTGTGTGTGTGTGTGTGTGTGCGTGTGTGTGTGTGTGTGTGTGTGTGTGTGTGTGTGTGTGTGCGCGTGTGTTTGTAGACGTGGTTCCACCTGGCGACTAAAGACCCAGCCGGCTACATGAGCAGCCACAAGTTCAGGACATCGGCCTTCAACCTGTTCCACCACATCAACGCCTACGAGGACGACGGCTTCATCGTGGTCGACCTCTGCACGTGGAAAGGGTGAGTGCGACCTCTGTGTGTGTGTGTGTGTGTGTGTGTGTGTTGTGTGTGAGTGATCATCCTAACCTCTCTCTCTCTCTCTCTCTCTCTCTCTCTCTCTCCCCAGTCATGACTTTGTGTATAACTACCTGTACATGGCCAACGTGAAGGACGAGTGGGAGGAGGTGAAGAAAGCAGCGATGAGAGCTCCTCAGCCCGAGGTCAGGCGATACGTCCTGCCGCTGGACATACACAGGGTGAGTACACACACATGTACACACACACACACACACACACACACACACACACACACACACACACACACACTTTACAATGAGTCCCACCTTTTGAAATTAACTGCACTGCACCTTTCTTACACTCGTGCATAACATGTGTGTTATGTGTGTGTGTGTTATGTGTGTGTGTGTGTGTGTGTGTGTGTGTGTGTGTGTGTGTGTGTGTGAGTGTGTGTGTGTGTGTGCAGGAGGAGCAGGGGAAGAACCTGGTGTCTCTGTCCTACACCACGGCCACTGCTGTTCTTCACAGTGACGGCACCATATGGCTCGAACCTGAGGTTCTCTTCTCTGGACCAAGACAGGGTGAGACGCCTGACCCGGACCCCGACCCGGACCCTGACCCCGACCCCGACCCTGACCCTGACCCTGACCCCGACCCCGACCCCGACCCTGACCCGGACCCCGACCCTGACCCCGACCCTGACCCGGACCCGGACCCTGACCCTGACCCGGACCCTGACCCTGAACCTGACCCCGACCCTGACCCGGACCCTGACCCGGACCCGGACCCTGACCCTGACCCGGACCCTGACCCTGACCCTGACCCGGACCCTGACCCTGACCCGGACCCTGACCCCGACCCCGACCCCGACCCCGACCCGGACCCTGACCCGGACCCTGACCCGGACCCGGACCCTGACCCTGACCCTGACCCTGACCCCAATGATCCCCCATGGTTTTCTTTCTCCGTCTCTCTCAGCCTTCGAGTTTCCACAGATTAACTACTCTCTGTATCGCGGGAAGAAATATTCCTTCGCCTACGGCCTCGGGCTCAACCACTTCATCCCCGACAGGGTGAGAGCGCTTTTATGCTTTAGTGTGTAGTGGGTGTGTGTGTGTGTGTGTGTGTGTGTGTGAGAGATGCTGTGGCTACAATTGAAGCTGCTACTGTCGACCTGCTGCAGATAGTCAAGCTGAACGTCCAGACCAAAGAGACGTGGGTGTGGCAGGAGGAGGAGTGTTACCCGTCAGAGCCGCTGTTTGTCCCAACACCCGGAGCCACAGAGGAGGACGACGGTAGCACGCACACACACACACACACACACACACACACACACTGCTCAGGATTACAGGAGCTTCAATGTGACACCTTGCGACGTGTTGTTGCAGGTTTGCTGCTGAGCATCGTGGTGAAGCCCGGCGCGGAGAGACCGAGCTTCCTGCTGCTGCTCGACGCCGCCAACCTGAGCGAGCTGGCCAGGGCCGAGGTGGACGCCATCGTGCCCATGACTCTGCACGGCACGTTCAAACCCCGCCGCCGCTCGTCCACGCCCGAACCCGACTCGTCATGAATCAACCGACTCACGCTGCCTCACAGCCGGGTGGATTTCTCAATTTTTCTCCAAATTTTGAAATATTCTTTTGTGCCAGAGCAGCTGCTGGGGTAGAAAATCAGAAAATGGGATCTGATCCAGACTGACTGTGACGCTGTCGGTGACTGAAAACTCCTCACGAGTCAACTTACTCTGACGGATTCTCTGTAAAACATTAATGTGGTATGAAAATTACTTTTGTTTTTCATTTATGTTTTTTTTCTTCTGGAACGTATATATACGCACGAAAACAACATATGACAACACGTTCCTTCCTTCCTTGAGCTCAAGGCTCCACAAATGATCCGTGGCGTGATAAAGTCTGACACTTTACTTTGCTTTTGACAATGTTGTATTTCATAATCAAAAGGGAACGTGCACATTTATGAAAACCGTCCTTGTATAAGCAAACGCTACAAATACATTCATACTAAAAATGTTTTGCAACAGATATTTTATATTGTAATCACATTTCTTTTTTTCTTTTAAACAAAATGTATATTTCAATTTGCCCTCTAGTGGCCAATAAAGTCTGTTAATGCAGTATTAAGTTAAACTTGAGGCTTTATTTTTTAGTTTTGTTTTGACGGGAATAACATGTTAGTTTTACTCTGTAGCCACTTGTTACTGTTACTGACGCTGGAGAAGGTGAGAGATCTCACCAATAGCTTTTCTAGTGAAGTACATTTTGGTGTTTTTTTTTTCTGTCTCAATGTTGAAGTTTGTTTGTTTTTTTACCTCGGAACATGTTTGTTTCTTTGGTGTTTTCATGAGATGAAAACTTTATTATTATCCAGTCTCATCACTCATTTTCCATCAGTTTTAAAAATGTCTATTCTAAGGCTTCTATTCTATTCCGCTTTCTTTTGTCACGAAATTCATGTAATAATAATAAAAACTGATTCATATACAACTATCCATTGCATTAAATGCAAGACACATTTTCTTTTGGCAGTTTTAAGTTGATGTGTAAATATGAAAATAGAGAAGTTTTCTTCAGTTGTGACTAAATGGCTGCCAATTATGAATTTATGTTTTAAATGCAATGACAATTGATGATGCTATTAAATGTTTTCGGTGGAGTCATGTGAGTGACTCTGGTTCCCACGTGGGCTCTCACCAGGTGGACCTGTGCAAGTACCTGTCGGTGAACGGGTTGACCGCCCACCCCCACACCGACTCGGACGGCACGGTCTACAACGTCGGCAACTGCTTCGGCAAGAACATGAGTCTGGCCTATAACATCGTCAAGATCCCGCCGGCGCAGAAAGGTGAGCCCGGTCTCTCAGAGAGAGAGAGAGAGAGAGAGAGAGAGAGACATGTGCACCCACAAATACACAACGACGAAGGGCGGAAGGAAAAAAATGGTGCAAAGAAGCAGAGACTTTGACACAAGAGAACGGGAAAAAAAATTGTAGAATTTAGAAAAGGAGAAATGAGGGCTGCACGGTGGCGTAGTGGTTCGCCTCACGGCAAGAAGGTTCTGGGTTCGAGTCCCGGTTCAAAGCGACCAGGGCCTCTCTGTGTGGAGTTTGCATGTTCTCCCCGTGTGTGCGTGGGTTCTCTCCAGGTTCTCCGTCTTCCTCCCACAGTCCAGAGACATGAGAATGGGGTCAGGTTCATTGGAGACTCTGAAGTGACCGTAGGTGTGAATGTGAGAGTGAATGGTTGTCCGTCTCTGTATGTGGCCCTGCGATAGGCTGGCGACCTGTCCAGGGTGAACCCCGCCTCTCGCCCAATGTCAGCTGGGATTGGCTCCACCCCCGCCCCGCGACCCTTAAATGGCTAAATCGGCAGACGATGGATGGAAAAAGAGAAATACAGAGAAATGAAATCGAGAAACATAAAGACGTGTGTGACATCTTAAATAAGCTCCAGAATTCATTTGTATGAGATCTTTTGGGGCGGGGGGGGCCCTGAAGTACTTGTCTGAGGCGAGCAGAGGTTCCTGTTTTATGTCGCGTGAGGGAAGTTTTTCGTCCAACACCGACCTTTCTGGCGCTGATGCAGTTTTCCGACTCTGTGTGTTTCCAGACAAATCCGACCCCATAAAGAAATCCCAGGTGGTGGTTCAGCTCCCCAGCAGTGAGAGGTTGAAGCCCTCCTACGTGCACAGGTGATCGGTCGTCGTCGACGCA